>NW_026137402.1:1800000-2007500 GCF_009805555.1 Andrographis paniculata
AATTAATCAACGAATTGAATCATAATTAACATGACCCAATCGACTATGCCATAAAGTAGAGGACTAAAAAATTTAAGCAACAGACTTATTATTATTATTATTATTATTATTATTATTATTATTATTATTATTATTATTATTATTATTATTATTTTCAATGACAGTCATAATACAACATTCAAGAAGTCCATCCTCCACATAACCTTTACCCACATACACTCCTACTTTATGCAAAACAAAATTATCACAATTCATATTAATATTAAAGGCGTGTTTCATCAAAAATGTCCCCGAGACCAGGTTTTTCGTCATCACTGGCACGCAGAGGACATTGGTTAGCGTCACAGCTCTTCCAGACATCATCTTCAGAAACATCTTTCCTCTTCCCTTGACATCAGCATGAGCAGCATTCCCCATGTACATCGTTTCTCCTTCGATATGCTTGAATGATGAGAACTGATTCCTGTCCATGCAGATATGGTGTGTTGCTCCCGTGTTGAGCCACCACTGTTTCTTGTTTAATCCCACCAGATTTGCCTCAGAGACAACACATGTCAGGTCGAATGGCTTTTCATCTTTAGTAACGACGTGTGCTTGATTCGTCTCTTTTTTACTTTTCGGCGCCTTGAAGTCTATCGAACGGTGTCCGACATTTCCGCAATTAAAACAGTTACCTTTGAAGGTACTTCTTTTCCTTTTTAACGCTGCGAGATGGCTTCAGCTTCTCGTTTCCCTTGTCCGTTGGCTTCCAGTTCTTTCCAAGCTGCTAATTGTTCCTCGGAGCTGTCTTAGAACGAGAGCCTTGGCCTTTGTGCTCGACGACATTGGCCTTTCTGCCGAGTATCAGATGTCCTTTGCTTTCCAGGTTCGATCTATACTCATCTTCAGTTTGAAGACGATTAATCAATCTCACCATATCCATTTCCTTGTGTTCGTGTTTTAAGTAAATTTTGAAATCACCCCAACTATGTGGAAATTTTTCAATTATCGTCGCCACTTGGAAAACTTCACTCAGCTCCATCCCCTCGGCCTGGAACTCATGCAAAATCAGCTAAAACGCATCAAGCTGTTTTGTAACGCTTTTTCCATCGACCATTTTGAAATCCAGAAACCGTCCGACGATAAATTTCTTTGCACCAGTATCCTCGGTTATGTACTTTTTCTCCAGCGTCTCCCACAGTTGCTTAGCCATTAACGCATACCGATAGACACCCTACAGGGTGTCGCTCAAGCCGTTTAGTACATAATTTTTGCACATAAAGTCTGAACGGTTCCAGACATTCAGAATTTGTGCTTTTTGTTCTTCCAGGGATCCTTCAGGCACAAAAGGTGCATCCCCCGTCAACCAATCTGCCAAATTCAGCGTGGTCAGATAAAACAACATCTTCTGCTGCTATATTTTAAAATTCTTCCCATTGAATTTTTCTAGCTTATCGGCTGCCGCAACAACAGGCTACCTGAAAGTTGCAGCAACAGACTGCATTACATGGTCCATAACAATAATAGGTTGTATACCCTCCAACTCGTCTAGTTGTTGTTGGGCAGAGGCAATGAGACCCTGCACAAGTCCTACAGCCATACGTTACGGACGAGGTAGAACAGAAGCAAGCTATTTTAGTCGGGCATCAACAGGATGTCGTTTATGTAATTCAACAACAGGCTGGTTGGAGGTTGCAGCAATAGGCTACGCCCCCTCCATCGCGGCCTTGAAGGCTTGTTCGTACGTTGCCTTCGCAGCCTTTTCCACAGAAGCAGCCTCATGGCCGCCTCGCACGCTTCATGCCTGGCAGCAGCTATTTCAGTGGCGTCACCAGTTGTGTGGGGTGGTTGCGATTCTGGAACGGAGGGAGTGTGCGATTCGCTGGAGTTCACCTCTTTGTTCTCATCCTCGTATGCACCAATTTGAAAGTCATCGTTTTGATTTCTTTCACCTCCATCGCGCACAACGTTGATCATTCCTTCGTCATCAGGTACGTTCTGGGCAGCCGTAATTTGATCGAGAATCAAGGGAATTCTGTCAGCCATCTAAGATTTTCACACGGGAAATTTGCTTCAAGATTGTTATTCGAAAATATTATTGAAAATCGAGATGCTCAATTCGAAATCAGATAACATATCTGATTAAGAACAAATTTGAGTTTTGCGTTGCACACGATCTCCTTAAAGCAAATTCGGCCCGCCATCGGTTGCTTCCCAAGATAAAACGAATAAATTAGGGATTGACGATCCCACCACGAACCGAACAAAGAAAATCTTAGGAAGTTTTTGGAGGAAATTGAAAAGAAAAACATAAAAATGAGAGAGTAAAAGTGTAGTGTACTTTAGGAATTGATTCATGTTATATGAATTGTTGGCTAAGTTCTTTAATTTAAGAAGAGGATGATTGAAAATATCACGTGACCACTAAAACCGTAACCGCCTCCACACGTTGCAATGTTTGTTGCAAACAATTTTGCTTTATTCGATTAAATTTAAAACTGTCAAAATAAATTAATCAGATAAAGTAAAATTTTAAATTAATTGGATTTTCTGCGATTGACCCTGACCGACGAGACACCATGGCCTCAAGGCCCAATCTAGACTATATATATGCCCAATCTCAAGCCCAAGTCAAAGCCCAAACCCAAGTCAATATCATATCTAATCCAATCCCAATTGAACAATAAATGTGACTAAGTACATATAAGGAGATGGTGGTTATTCTTCCCAAGTGGGACAAGACCAATATTTTACTCTTCTCCTTTTTCACACTCACATTGCTTGCTACATATAGCAAGTTTAATGTGACGTGCCTTGTCAGTCTAGTTCGCATGCTATTGAGTTTGACCGAGAATTTACTCAGAACATACTTGCCAGCGACTGCAGATTCCTCAATTATAAAAAAGAAAAACTTGTTATTACCTATCATAATCTTGCATAGTATACGCACCCTTAAACGATTTGGGATGAAGATAATATAAAATATTTAGAGTGACTTTACAGGTAAAGTTTTGATTTTGAATTTTGATTTTGAGTAATAAAATTTTTAAATTAAAATTATTATTTAATGTAATATAAATATGTGTTGATGCAATATTTTAAATATAAATATAAATTTATATGTAATAAAATAAATAAAAAAATAAAAAATAAATATTTGATTTAATATTTTTAAATAAAAAAATTTAGAAATAATAAAATAAAGTTAAAACCTGCCAAGTAATTTGTTTTTTCAAATACATACTTTTATTTTTTCCGTGTTGATTTTAAATTGCAGTATATTTATGGGCCTCTTTAGAATGTGAAGTAGCCCAAGATATAAAAATCCCAATTGTTCTCCAAAGGTCCAGTAACTGTGATCTAAATTTCATTTGGAGGGCCTTCATTAGGAGGTAAGATCGATAGCGGTTTGGTTCAATCAAGCGCATTTCTCTACACAATCAGAGTCCGAACACTTAACAATGTCTGATTTCCTAATTTGAGAACTCATAGATTGTTATTTGAACTATTGGCGGCATGCGTATGTTTGCATGTTGCCGCTGTTCAGCCCTTCTGCAGGAACTGGTTGAACTCTAAAAATGGATCGGCTAGTTTAATGCGAAATTATTGAATTATATATATGCGCGGTTGCTTGCTTGTGAGATTTTCTTTTGGGTTATAGTGTATGTATGCGGAGAATTTTGAATTTTGTTGTTTGATATGATTTATGAACTCATAGATTGTTCTTTGAACTGCCGGCATGCGTATGTTGTATGTTGGCGCTGTTAAATCCTTTTGCAAGAACTGATTGAACTCTAAAAATCGTGCGGATAGTTTAATGCGAAAGGATTGAATTATGTATATGCGCGGTTGCTTGCTTGTGAGAATATTATTTATTTAATTTTTAGTTGTAGCGTATGTATGTGGAAAATTTGGTTGTTTGATATGATTAAAGATTCTGTCCAGATGACAGTTTTTGTTATTTAATTATGGAGTTATGATGAAGCAGGATATGCCATGGCTGACAGTAGTTGAGTTGTTTCACATGGTGCAATTAATATCCTGGAAGACACTGGGTTTTCATTACCAGGACCAATAGCTCAATGCTTGATTTGTCTTCATTCTTTTATGGTTATTCTGCTACGTGTATTCATTCGGATGGCATTGCCTGTATTTGGTCATCATTAATTTTCCTGTTTGCATACTGAAATATGTATATATGTGTATCCATATACATATATATGTGTAAATTCGTTCTGACTTATGATCTGTATGGCTATTCAGTTACCTAATCTGTTTATTGAAATGCAAGAAAAGAGTTTCATCTTGGAAAAAGGAAAGAAATGTAAGCATCTGATTTCAACTCAACTGAGACAATAAATACATAGATGCTAAGTTCAAGCAACAGGACAAACAATAGACTGGGATTCACTTCCCCAATTCATTGCTGACATTGTTTCTGTTTTGCACACAACTTTCTCTCATGGAGACTGGAGAAATTTTTATTGTGATATATGGGATTTTAGCAACTGGTGACAATGCGCACTACACACTATGTGGATCATGGATGAGGATCCGTAATAGGAGGACAAGGTTTCTTTTTCATTGGTGGTGATAGGTGAACAGGAACTGGTGGATGAAATGGTTTTACTATGGGGGGCTCCGGCTCATTAGGAGGGTTGTGCACTGGTGGCACAGGCTTGATAGGAGGGTAGTGCACTGGTGGCTCTGTATTTTTGGGTGGGCATGGCTTCTTAGGATAATTATGAACTGGTGGCTTTGGCTTATAGACTGGAACCGGTGGAGGGAGTGGTTCCACTGGTGGTTCAGGAACAGGCTGTTTTGGTGGCTGATGAACAGGTGGCTTTGGCTTGTAGACTGGAACATGTGGTGGAAGAGGGTGTTTAGGTGGTTGGTGTGCAGGTGGCTTCGGTTTATATACTGGAACAGGTGGAGGGAGTGGCTCCACTGGTGGCTCCGGGCATGGCTTCTTAGGAGGCTTATGAGCTGGTGGTTTTGGCTTATAGTAAACAGGTGGAGGGAGGGGGTGCACTGGTGGCTCATTGTTAGGTGGCTGTGGTTGGGTGGGTGTGCATGGCTTCTTAGGAGGATTGTTAACTGGTGGAGTGTGAACTGGTGGTTTTGACTTATAGTGAACAGGTGGAGGGAGGGGGTGCACTGGTGGCTCATTGTTAGGTGGCTGAGGTTGGGTGGGTGGGCATGGCTTCTTAGGAGGATTGTTAATTGGTGGAGTGTGAACTGGTGGTATGTAGGTGGGGACTGAAGGTGGAGGTAGTGGCACAACAGGGGGTGTAAGAGCAGGAACTTGAGGTGGTGGTAGAGGCGCTTTGATTGGTGGCTGTGGTGTAACAACAGGTGGGGTGTATCCAGGATCTTGGGGTGAAGGAACTGGTGTAGGATTGTTAACAGGTGGAGGAAGAAACCATGGATGACCCAAGTTTCTAAACCAGGGATGGTTGGGGTTGAAAAAGGGCCAGAAGAATTTGGAATTGCACAATGCAGCAGAGAACTGTAAGACTTGAGCGGGTGCAAAAGTGTTTTGTGCCTTGAACACAATATGTGATGCCTCAAGGCCATTCTGTGCAGGTGCAGGGCATGGTGATGGTATAGCTGCAGCATTATTGTGGAGCTTGGCATAGCAATTCTCTGTGAGTTTTTCTCCATTTTCATGCACAATATCTCGCGGAAGAGAAATCTTGAATTCGGCGTGTTCATCAAGATCACCGGCGCCAACTCTTTTCATGTCCCCATTTTTGAGCTTGCAGTCAATTGTCACATGAAGTCCTACAATGCTTAGTAGTTTTAATCAACCAAGTCTTATATGAAAATACATTTTATGTTCACGACTTGACTATTCTTAAAATTGCACTTGTTCTCTGAATATTTGAAGTACCTGAAAATGACTGACTGTTCTTAAAATTGTATTTCTCGCAGTCGGCACATCCTGCCTTTCCGAGAACTTGGAATGACGGTTCATCTGCATTACAGAATCCTGCAACAACCAACAAAGACAACAAGAAGAAACTAAGGGAATGAACCCTCATTGGACTCAATTTATTCAGAGCTTGTTGGACAACTCTCGAAAATAGAACAACTGAAAAGGTATTTTTTACTCAAAATGTATATCTACACTTTAAATTTCTTTAATTTGTAGATATGCTTTTGATATAATTTTGAATGTGTTGAAAAGCAAGGCAAGTTTGTGCTCTATATATAATGAGTCTAGTTGGTAAACTTGAAGTGATATTTGATAGGTGAATCGTACCGACAGAGACAAATCTTAAATGTTAGCACATGAGGTTAGGCCCCATTGATCATTTACTCAAGCAAAAACCCTAATAACAGATGGACAGAAAATCTGCAGTTAGGAGGAAAATAGTGGATGCTAAAAGGCTTAGCATCAAGGGATATTCATATGCTTTATCTTCATTCAATATGCTTCAACTGCACCAATTTTATCTCAAACTTTACAATTTCAACTCTAGTTCTCTGGGCAATTTAGATTGACTTAAAAAATAAGTAAAAGTCAAAAGTAAAACCATTTCGATTTTGTGTTTGAATGGATTATTATAAAAAAAGCTTTTCATAATTTTTTTTTGGATGTAATAGAGTTAAAAGTATTTTTAATAATCAAAGGACATGCTAATATAATTGCATCTTTCTATAAAAAAATTATAATTATTTTTAAATTTTATTAATTATATTTTAAATTAAAATATAAAAAATATATTTTTTAAAATATGGTTTTTATATTTTAAAATATTAATTGAAGAATAATATATAAATTAAAAATAAAATTACAATTTAATATTAAATTATTTGTATTTTACAATTTATTATAAAATTTTATAAATTATATTTAATAATTTTAGTATAATTAAAAAAGTTTATATACTATTCTTTAAATTTAATATCTCAATTATAATTTTAAATTTCAATTCAAGTATAATATATTATTTAAAAATAATAATATAAGTACATTTTTTAAATTTTATTAAAATATAATATATAAATTAATTATTTTTTATATTATCTTGTAGTATTTTATTTATTATTATTAAGGATAAAATAATAATTTTAACTGAAAATTATTTTCGCTTATATCAGAAGCTACCTTCGTAAAACACTTTTCAGCTTTTGGACAAAAGTCGATGCAAAATATGCAAAATGTTTTTTTTTCTTTTTAAAAAAAAGTCGAAGCTCATGCTAAAAGTTAATCCAAATGGAGTCTAATTTAAATTAATTAAAAGATAGGTAGCTATTTAAAGAATCCCACATGACATGCAGAACCATGCTTTACCTTGATTCCATTGCTTCCCTCTGTAATTACAGAGAAAGAGGAACCAAAAGATATATATCAGTATATTGCATTTTTGTTAGTGTAATTAATTGAATCCATATGGTGAAATCGTGATGATCCGTAACACTAGGTGGTTCACAAATATGGAGTAATTTTTAGAGCTATGCATGAGATTGGATCCCATCAGCCATAAGGTGATGATGAAGCAGGAGATGCTAGTTACCATTGAATCTATTTTGTTTTGTTAATGGCACAAGGCTAAAAAATTGTTAACAACCATTATGAGAATAAATACGATATATATATATATGCTAAATACTCCAAAAAATGTGCTATTTTTTTTCCTTTTTTTCTTTATCTGTATGTGTGTTTGTTTTGGGATTTTGATATTGTGTTTTAATTTGAATAGTAAATTTTTGAATTTAAGTAGTTATTTAATGTGATATAAATAGGAATTGATATAATATTTCGAATGTAAAATTAATTATTAATCTAATATAAAAAATAAATAAATATTTGATTTGATATTTTGTGAAAAAAAAAAATTATGAATAGTATAAATTAAATCAAATCACTCGAACAAACACACCCATTATTATTTATTTAGTAAAAAATCATAATACGGTTTTTTTTATTATAAAAGAAAAAAAGGAATACATCCACGTTAAAACTGGTGTCAAAAAGTTTTAGTACATTTTTTGGAAACGGATGAAGTAACATTTATAAGTAGTCTTCAATTTTTAACTATATAAGATAAGAATGGTGAATTGATGGCTTACAAAAACATTGAACATGAACAGGAACTATAAGTATAGACTGTAAATCAAAGAAGAGAAATAAAATGAGTTCTTAATTGGAATAAAAAAAAAAAAAGAAAAAAAATAAAATCCTATATAGGAGGACATTTCAAAATAAATAGAAAACTATAAAAGTAGAGTAATCATAGAAGTTGATAATAGAGATAAAGAAGCAATAAATAGATAAAAACCTTTTTTTATTTTTGCCTTCTGAAACATAAAATTGAAACAATGGAATGCAAAAGATGTTGTATCTCAGGCCTCATCATAGATGTCTTAGTGAAATCGAGTGCTGCAATGTTATGATAGTTCTAGGCAAGTGCCATGCAGTGCATGCACTACTTGTACACACGATGCAATTTACAACGTTATCTCACCTCTTTTGTTTCTTCTTTTTGGATGTTCATCTTTTTTTTTTTTTTTTTTGTTGATCGAATCCCCGTTTACGATAAGGACCTGTTTACTACAGGTGATTAAACAGTATCAGCGTTATGAATTACAGTATAAAGACTTCAAATCAAATATGGTAAACATAGCCTAATAATGTTCATCTGTATTAGCAGCACCTGTGATTCATTTAGTACTTGAATCAACCCTTCTTGTTCACCGGTTTTGTAGTACTCGAAGAGTTTGATTTTGAAAAGGAAGAAAGTGTAGTGATATCTGAATTTTCCACTCAAGAGAGAATGAACATACACAAACACAGAGTTTCAGGCAACAGTACAAGAAGCATTCTATTTCAATGCAGCTTTCTCACTTGGAACACGGGGAAGTCTTATTATTTGACAGATGAAATTTATCAGCTAATAGTATGCACTCTTTTGAAAATTAAACACCACAGGCTACGATATTTCTTATTTCTTGATGAAGAGGAAGTGGCTCTACTAAGGGTGGCTAGGAGTTGGTATCCATGGATGCTTGTAAAATGGATGTGGTGTATAGCTTGGAACAGGTGGTGGGAGTGGCTGCACTGGTGGCTCGTTGGCTGGAGGGAGCGGCTCCACCGGTGTCTCATTAGCAGGTGGAGTTAGTGGCTCATTAGGCGGGCATGGTTTCTTTGGAGAATGGTTAGGTGGTGGCAATTCCGGTGGTGGCAATTCCGGTGGTGGCAATTCTGGCGGTGGCTTAGTAGGTGGACCTGAATGCTTTGGTGTATGGTTAGGCGGTGGCAATTCTGGTGGTGGCAATTCTGGCGGTGGCAGTTCTGGTGGTGGCAATTCCGGTGGTGGCAATTCTGGTGGTGGCAATTCCGGTGGTGGCTTAGTAGGTGGACCTGAATGCTTTGGTGTATGGTTAGGCGGTGGCAATTCTGGTGGTGGCAATTCTGGCGGTGGCAATTCTGGTGGTGGCTTAGTAGGTGGACCTGAATGCTTTGGTGGCAATTCGGGCGGTGTCTCAGTAGGTGGGCATGGTTGCTTTGGAGGAAGGTTAGTCGGTGGCAATTCCACTGGCGGCGGAGGAAGTGGCTCTACCGGTGGCTCGTTGACAGGTGGCACTTCCATTGGCGGCGGAGGGAGCGGTTCTTCTATCGGTGGTGGTGTGCTCACCGGAACTTCTGGTGGAGGAGTGTAAACCGGCGGGGTGTAGACAGGGGTAGGAGTAGTAAACCATGGATGACTAAACCAGGGATGGTTGGGGTTGAAAAATGGCCAAAAGAATTTGGAAGTGCACAAAGTAACCGAGAATTGCAGCGTTTTGGAAGGTGCGAAAGTGAGTGGAGACTTGAACACAATTTCGGAGGCCTCCGGGCATGGAAGCGCCGCCGCGTTGTGGAGCTGTGCGTAGCATTGCTGCTTTAGCTTCTGCCCACTCTCATGCACCATCTCTCCCGGTATTGAGACATTGAACTTGCCATGTTCATCGAGCTCACTGATTGCAACTCTTTTCATTTCTCCTCCTCCTCCTGTCTTCAGCTTGCACTCGATTGACACACGAAGGCCTGCAATGCAATGCATAAATGGTAAGTTCAAGATTAACTTGAATACTGCTATATATGTTTTAGATTATTATTAAAGGACCTGCAAATGCTTGGTTGGTTTTAAAATTATTCTTCTTGCAGTCAGCACATTCTGCAGTGCCAACAACATGGTATGATGATGATGATGATGTCCTGACAGTGGTCTTACAGAAGCTGACAGAAGCAAACAAAGATAGGAAAAAAAGCTGCCTTATTATAACAAGGTAATGAACCCTCATTTTCAGTAAGTGAATTTGATAAGAAACTTAAAATAATAGTAGTATCTTGAATGAGTCGAAGAACATAGGAAGATTGTTCTATATATAGCATGATTCCATGTGGTGAAAATTTGAAGGGATATTTTGATAAGGGGTCGGTTAGGGTGTGTTTGTTTGGTAGGTTGAATTTTTAGTAGTAAAATTTTAAATTAAAATAATATTGTTTGATGTAACATTTTGAATATAAAATTAATTTTTAATATAATATAAAAAAATAAAAATAAATACTTAATATGATTTGTTTAGGGGAATTTTTTTTTTGTAATAGTAAAAATCCTTAAAATCTCCCAAACTAACACACCCTAAATATACATTGGTAACATATAAGAAATAAATAGACAACATAAGTTTATGTTAATATAATACTACATCCGTCCGGCTCTAAGGGTCACATTTATTTTTTGTTGTATTGATCTTTGAATATTAATTATTATCTAAAAACTTAGTACAAATTAAGAGAAAATGACAAAAATACTTATATTAGTGTTTTATAATACTTTTATAATAATATTTGTGCAAAACATTATACAAATATAAAAATATTCTTAATGTTATACAATGATGCAAAAGGTAAATGAGACCAGAGCCGGACAGAGAGAGTAATATATACTAATAGGGTATGACAATAGTCTGAGTAACACATATCGCTATTGATCTAAACAAATTATATACCTTAGTAGAGCACACAGAAAGAATACACAATTATATTTCCGATAATATAATACAATGCAATATATGAATTGACAATATCATATGTTAAAGACAATATAATATAAAATATATAAGTATTAACACATGTTAATGATATACACAACACATAATGTTTCTACAAAGACCATGTAGTATTGTGTGTCATTACAAAATGCTTAAGACTAATGCATTTAAGGAAATTGTAGTGACAGATGAGGTATTAAATGTAGGAAGGTCCCATGATAATATTTTATTTACTCTAAATTTGGAGGGCAAGAGCCAAGAAGAAAGACATGAATTAGTAGCAAAAATGTGTGGCTAAATCAATAATACAATAATATCATGAGATATTTTGTATATCTTCTTTCATTTAATAGATTTCAACTACCCTAGTCTTTTCATATATACTTGGTCCATTTTCTTCCCATTGTTAAGAAGTTTAGATTGCATTCTATATTTGGAAGTTTAATTTTATTGTTGAATAATTAAATATTACTACCTCCGTCTCATATGTCGTGTCTGCTACACTGTAGATACGATATTTATTTTAGAAGGGGTGTAATTAGTAGATAATTAAGAATGTATTAGTGAAAATAATTATCCTAAATTAAGACTAAAATAACTAATTAGTTTAATTAAAATTTTTAAAAAAATAAAATTAAAAAGTTTAAAATGAGATTAAAGTGTGTAATTATTTTTTTTTAAAAAAAGAAAGTGACATGGTATGTGGGACGGGCAGAAACGGCAACGTGGATATGGTATGTGGGATGGAGGGAGTATTTGATTATAAGTTGGATTATGGTGAAATATATATATATATATATTTGTTAAATATAATTAATATACATTAGTTTATATATTTGCGTATTATGTCTAGGTCATGTTCAGGGTAATATATTAATAATATATCAACTATACATATGAAAAAATAATTTCTAACAATATAATTATATTTAAAATAATTTTTGAGTTTAACTTATTCATTATTTTATTATGATATTTTTGAAAAAAAAAATACATACATTTTAATATATGTCGGCATGACAATTTTAAATTAAAATTTAAGAATTGTAAAAAAGTTGAATTTTTTGGATCCCAATTTTACCAGGTATAGTTTCGGTTGGATCCGGTATAATCTGTTTCAATTTGGGTTTTGGATCTAACATTATATATTCGGAATGAATCTCAGTTCCGACTGAACCCGACTAATTGTCATCTCTAAAATTTTATAATTCAAATAAAATTTATAATTAATAATAATTTTAAATAATGAATTAATTAATTTATTTAAAAAATATTGTACCATAAAAAATAATATACTATAATTTAAATAATAATTAATTTAAAAATTATTTAATTTTATTTTATATAAATATATTTATAATATATAATATTATCTTTTTATAAGAGGATATAAAAATAAAAAGCAAAATTTTAAAGAATAGGATTTAAAAATAACAGGTATTCTTATTACAAAAAAATTCTTCATTTGTAGAATTTTGAATCTCTTTTTTAAATTCCGTCATTTTAAATTTCTATCATTTTATTTATAACCAAATATGAATTTCATGGAATTTTAAAATCCAATTATCATAAATCTCGTTAAATCTTTAAATCAAAGAGCCCCTTATAGTTTATAAAGATGGATATGCACATTGGCATTTAATTATGTCCCAAGTGACACGTATTTTATAGAAGGGAAGGTGTGTTGTTCTTGTCAACTTTATAGCCTTGAAAATTATATGTAGTTGGAACTCAATTAATGTGCTGGTAGTCTCATTCTACAAAATGTGTGTTCTTCGGAGGATTGGATTGGATTTATACTATTTATCCTATTTTTTCTAAAAAAAAAATATCAAATCAAACATCTATTTTTTATTTTTTATATTATATTAAAAATTAATTTTACATTCAAAACATCACATCAACACCTATTTATATCACATCATACAACTATTCAAATTCAAAATTTTTACTATTCAAATCCCAACTCAAAATCCAAATCCCCAAACAAACACATACTTAATATTATATATATAAACATAATAATTTCACCATATGATAACTTGAATGGATCAAAACTTATAGTATTTCACTTTCTACATTTCATCGTTCTAGAACCTCAAATAGAAAACAATTTGCATGTAGGCTATAATTCTTCAACAATATATATATATATATATATTATGACGAACAATATATTTTATTTTCTTGCATACAGTAGTGATTATGACATAATAATACTACATTTAGGACAACCCGCATAAGTCATTAATTTGTCTATTTGTTTGTGTTTTTATAATTTCAAATCAAAATATATATTATTTACGGTTCTCGTTAAAAATACATTATTTATTTTAACAAAATATTAAATCAAAATACTATTTAAAATCAAAATCTCAAACTCAAGTCAAAATCAAGACACCCTATGCAAGGTAAATTATGACAGCCGCCTTTAATGTATGATCAATTTTATGAAGACCTGCGTACGTTCGTAGAAAAGAACATATGGAACAAGTTAGTGTATTTATTCAATTTAACTTCATTTGTCATTCAAAAGGGTGTTCAAATTTTTGGGTAAAAATTTTAATATATGTGAATATTCTTTGTTATATATTTTTTTAATCTTTTATAATAATTTTAAAAATAATATGTTTTTTCTATTAAATAAATAAATAAAAGTATTTTTTGACAGCAAAAAATTAAATGATAGAAACAATATCATATGAATTGCCAATATTATATTAAATTGTCATGTACTGTGTTTTGTCTCTCCATGCAATGCAATGCCATGCAAAAAAAAATAAATAAATAAATAATAAAATAGATGCTGGATTTTATTTATTTATTTTATTTATTTTATGTCGGGATGCTGGATATTTTGTCCTTACAATCAATTGGTTCTTAAATTTCTTCCTTTATTTGGTGAAGTAGTTTAATGTCTTAGTTATTGCTGCCATTTCTGGTATTATTATTATTATTATTATTATTATTATTATTATTATTATTATTATGACGTAAAAATATGCGGTTACTGGTGATGGATTCTAGGTAAACTTTCGGTTTAATTACGAGTCCACCTAATACTATCACACTATCTCTTACGGACAAAAAAGACATTAAAAAATGAAAAATATGGACAATTATTTACACCCACTAATATCATACTGATTAGTTGATTTACTGGTCAAAAAGTTAAATTATTTAATAAACTAAAAGATTTTGAAAAAATTGTTTGTCAAACATCATTGGGCTCCGTTTAGATAGAAATTTGTAAAAGTAAATTGTTATTAATGTATTATTACTTTTTTTTAAACGTAGTAAATAAAATATGTTGGGACGAGTGAATATTTATTTTTCATTTAAAACATCATTGGGTTCCGTTTAGATAGAAATTTTTGAAAAGTTTTAAAGTTTTGAAAAAAATATAAATAAATAATTAGTATTTAATATTATATTTTTTTTATAAAAAAATATCTTAGGAGCAATCTAAAACAATATTGCGGTTAATTTATATTTTCTGTAATTTCTGTTCATTTTTTTTTTCTATTACCTAAAAATAATTTGGTTTTCTTTTAAGTAAAAACATATACGACGTTTTCTATTTTTTTACTATAAAAACTAAAAAGTAAACAAAAGTATAGCTTCATATTATTATTTGTATTTAAAAGAATGAACACATTTGTTAGATGGTGGGAGTAATATATATATATATATATATATTTGTACCCTTTTTAACCTAAGTGATTAGCACATTATTATTATAATTATATTATTATTATTATTTGTTCGGAGATATTATTGATATTGTTAGTATGTAAGATCGCAAAAAAAATCTTTTATGTGATTTTTTGATTTTGTTGAAAACTTTTCTGGTTTTAAAGTTTTATAAAAATTTATTTGTGATTTTTAAAATATTATAAAAAAAATTCTTTTTCATTAGGACTTAACAGCAGGTGTTTGACACCCCGACCCGCAAGCCACGCAGAGTCAGACGTGTCGGAATTGTAGACTGGCCCCACAGGTCAACACGAGTCCTTCCAGCGCGTTTCTGTCCTCACTCACGCGCAACTATAAAGTTCTTTCAGTAAGACATTCGAAAAAAAAATGTGCACATTGTTGACATGAGTAGTCCATTCAATACATTTAACCTATATTCAATCTTGGATGATCTGACACCGGCTCATCCACGAAAGTTAGTCTAACACCGCTCTAACTCTGGGGTATTCCAAGGTGTATGTAGAGGTGGAGCCAAAAAAGAATTTTGGCAGGGCCTAGAATTTTATATATATAGTATATATAATTATTTAAAATTTGATTTTTTTTTTCGTTTTATCTTTTTGAAATATGCGTAAATAATTGAAATGTTTTACTCAAATTTTTTGAGTGTTTGAATTAAATATGTATAATAATAATATTTTATTTAAATTTATAGGGGTAACCAATTAAATTTTTGGGAAACGTGAAAGAAGAAAAGGTAGGAATAACAAAGCCCTCAATGATTGAAATAAATTTAGATTAATACATTGCTTAAAATGTTTTTGTTTCCTATGAAATTCTCAGAACTTCTTCGTTTGCGTATTTTCCTTTGAAATTTTTGTCTACCGTAAGAAAAAATATATTTTCTTTTATTCTCTCTCTGTAATTTTGTAATAGTAAAATGTAATCTTATTTGTATGTTGAAATCTCTCTTATATCACTACAAAAAAATCTTGATTTGCGAGGGAAAAATTCCCTCGCAAATCAAATTATTTCCTTCGCAAAACATGTTAGCGAGGGAAGTTGCGAAAGAATACATGTCATCGGAATACACCTGCTGACTAATTTGGATCCGAGGAAAAATTCCCTCGCAAATGTTTGCGATGAAATTTAGCGAGGTATCGATTCCTTCGCAAATGTTTGCGAAGGAATTTTGCGAAGATATAGTTTTCCTTCACAAATTGATTCGAAATTTGCGATGGAGTTCATTCCTTCGCAAATATCCATCGCAATTTGATTCAAAATTTGCGAGGAAGTTCATTCCTTCGCAAATATCCATTGCAAATTGATTCAAAATTTGCAAGGGAATTCATTCCTTCCCAAATATCCATCGCAAATCATATTACAAATTTTCATCACTAGTTCATTTCAAATTCCTATACTTCCAAAATAATTATAAACTAACAATATATATTTATTTTAAATTCGTACACCTGTCTCAAACAAGTACAAACTAACATTATAAGAAATCATTTCAACAATCCAAATAGTAAGCACTGTGTAATACAAAATAAAATCCATCTCCAATGCCATAAAATAAAAGCAAACATTCCATCAATTCAAAAAATTCCAAAAGTAAACAAAATATGAAGCAAACATACATCACGCGATCGGGGGAGCACCGGTATCGCCGTCCAGGTCACGAAGGTCTAAGTGAGCGTGAATATTTCGCAACTGTTCCATGATGGTCATATTTTGTTCCTTCATAATCTGCTGCTTGTGTTCAATTCTCATTATGCGTTCCATATCTGTAGGTTCAGCTGTAGGGCTGCGACCGTCACTGCTAAACGATGATTGTTCAGTAGGCACCGTTGTTGCCAACGATCCCCCTTGGGTAGTCATTGCTATAGTCATTGTCCGCAAGTTGGGACATCCCCCTCTTCAATATGTTTCATTCCATTCTAAAAATACAAATATATTCATGAATTGTATACAATACTTTAAATAGTGCTTTAAAATATATAATTTTCATACCGCTACTCGGGTAGCCTTTATGTTACACTATGATTTTTTATCGTGCTTCATCGTGTGAGCCCACTCATACGTTTCCCATTTCTCGAGTTTCTGCATTGCATATTGAATATCAAACCAAAAGAACACACAATTATATATTAGTAAAATTAATACTATCCAAAATTTTTGCCTTCTCCATGAACGAGCGTGATCTCCCGGTATTGCATAGACTCTGGATTATTTGCTAAATTGTCCCAACGTCTATTACTCTTGGCAGTCTTTGACCTTTTTTGTGCATCATTAGAGCTCCAAGCTCTTTTCCATGCATCGAGCACTGCAGTGGGAATGACCTTGTGTGCAGTTCTATCTCCGCCGCCTTGAATATCACGCATCCACTTGTTATAGGCCTCTTGTGCTCTAGTATTAAGTTTCTGTAGGACCTTTTCCTCATGAGCCGGATCCCACCTGATGTACTTCTACATTGATTAGAATACACAATACAAAGATGTTAGAAGAAATGGAAGTGAATCTAAATTAGTACGTTAAAAATTCACATAATTAATTGGCATACCTTCATCTTAGTTGTATTCCACCGGCGTGTATCTTCTGGTACGGAGAGCCACTTGTTTCCTTCATTAATTTTGATTTGAAAACATCTCGGAACTTAATCGAAGCATCACGCGGTCAGAAGATGTTGAAAGTTTTATACAGTTTAAACTAATACTACAATAGCAAGTTGAATGCTAGCAAAAGAATCATAGACAAAAACATACCTCCCACCCGACTCGACTCTCACTTCGACACGTGGATCATCTCCAAAAGCAATATCCGCTTGAGAATCTCCAACATCTGTTGGAATAAGAACTTCATGTAATCTAGAAAAAAAACTTTAACTATAGCATTCTTATAAAATTTACTTATGTGATGCGGTAGCCTGTGTATTGCTGGCCAATGTAGCATTTGGGGACATACCTGCAAAATGAATAGTTATAAATTTTATTTATATTTGCACAACTTTAAAGATATTGAAATTGTTATGCCTTTCTTACTTGACCCTTCTCCAACTTGGGTCTCAGAAAAACTCGGCTCTTGTTGCTCCTCTTGCGTTTCCGCCTGCTACAACAACATTTGTGACCATGGGACATCTACAATTGAAAGTACATTATGAGAAATCTTAAATATAGTTCGGCATTATGAGAAAATTTAAAGAAGATTAAATCTTATAAAGTTATAACATAGTCATAAGATACATCATCATCTGAACTAATGAGTATCAGAACTAGATTTCTCAAGAAAGACATCTTCCTTCATATCAAAGTCATCAGACATTTGCAAGGGTATACCAACTCCGCCACCCATTGATACCAAATTTATATCTTCCCCGCTTCTAACGGTTTCAATCATGCACGCTTCAACAACTGGATCCTGGTATGCCTCAGTTTCCGGTTGAGTTACACTTCTCCATCTACCAATTCAATCCAACCTCGAGGTTTCACCCGACAAACAGCCAACCAATCATCTTTTTCCTTTCTCAAACTTGGGAATGAAATATAGCTGGCTTGCTTAGCTTGCAGCCCAAGTATGAAAGTTTCATAAGTGAATAGTGTTTTCCGTTTGTTTACCTCAACCAAGTTGTAATTTTCATGCTTCTTTGTTCTGCCACTACTAGTTGGATCAAACCAATTACAACAAAAGAAGATGCATCGTTTTATAGGTAGCGCATGAAACTTAACCTCCGTAATTTCTTGAATATTTCTGTATACTCTAACCCTCCAGCATCTACACAAACCCTGCAGTTATAAGTCGACCTGCTTGATCTGTGTATCTCAGTGTGGAAATGGTAACCGTTGATGAAACAAATTGGATATGTGGTAACCTCCACCAATGGGCAGTGCGCAAAATCTCAAAAAATTTCATCCAAAGCGTGTTGATTCACCGCATAACATAAAGAAGTAGATAATTATACCATATTACTATAGCAATAAAGTAGTTGTATGTCAACACCAAATACATATATATTCGTAGAACCATGTTATAAAGTTCTTTGAAGCTGCGAAGCAACCTCGACCTCTGAAATACGTTGATTCAATTGCCTCAGTTCGTTGTCAAAGATCCTACAGTAAAAACATAAGTTTCACGAATACATAATAACATATAGACAAAAGTTGTAATCAAGAAACCCAAAAAGCTTACGATATGAACGGATCTATTTCGGGGACATTCAGGAGAAAGTATGTCTGAATTGTATTTCGTTCTCTAGGAGTTCGAAACCGTTTCTTGGGTTTGCCTTGCAATCGGGCTGGATAGTTGAACACATGCAATGTATCACTATTACCATAAATAGGTGCACCACCTACATCCTGTCTGGGAACATTCATCGTACGCGTATAGACGTGTTTTTCAAAGTAGTGCGAGCAAAAGAAACTAGCCTCCCTTACAAGAAATGCGTTTACAATGGACCCTTGAACATGGGCCTTATTTTTAACCATCCTTTTGAGACGATTCAAAAATCTATGAAAAGAAAACAACATTGTCGTGTAGTTTATGCAAACATGTTTAAGTATACACTAAAGGTGACATGAAAGAACATTACAGATTGATTCTATGTACCTCTTGAAAGGATACATCCAACAAAACTGAACAGGCCCGACAATTTTCATCTCTTGTGGTAGATAGACGGAAAGATGTTCCATACTATTGAAGAAGCCTAGAACAAATATTTGATGGTGGAAAGACACAAATGTAGGTGCGATGAGCCCAGATTGGAAGTGACTCTGAACAAAGTGATAATCTATCTCAATGTGTTTGGTTTTCTCGTGATGCACCGGATTGTGAACCATATGAATGGTGGATTGATTGTCACAGTAAAGTGGTATGGGCAGGGACACCTGAATGAGAAAATCCCTGAGGAGATAGGTGAGCCAAAGTAGTTCAGACACAGTAGAAGCTAATGCACGATATTCGGCTTCGGCGGAGGATTTAGAGACTGTGGGTTGATTCTTTGTCTTCCAAGAAATAAGACAAGAGCCCAGACATATACGATAACCAGTGAGAGATTTTATGGTGTCTAACCAACATCCCCAGTCAGCATCCGAGTAGGCAACCAAATTTAGATCCCCAGTAGAAGGAAAAAGAAGTTCAAGATGCTTGGTACCTTTGAGATATTTGAGAATCCTTTGCACAGCCTTCCAATGTAGGGATGTCGGAGATGCCATGAACTGAGAGAGTTGTTGCACAGCGTAGCAAATGTCCGGTCTAGTCATTGTGAGATAGAGCAAGCGACCAACAATGCGTCTATAGTTTTCTGGATTTGGTAGAGGATCACCCTTATCATGTTGTAATTTGCGTCCAGTAGGGAAAGGTGTGGCACAAGGAGTGGCATCACGAAGACCGGCTTCATCAAGGATGTCGTCAATGAACCTCTGTTGAGAGACACTAATTCTAGCAAGTGTGTTTGTGATATGGATACCAAGGAATATATCAGCCTCTCCAAGATTTTTAATAGTAAACTCTTGATGAAGGAATTCCTTGACTGCTGTGATTTCCACAAAGTCAGTGTTGGTGAGAAGAATGTCATCAACATACACCAACAAGGCAATAAAGCAGTGACCATGAGATAGAGTGAACAAACAATGATCGAATGTTGATTGTTGAAAGCCATACTCAACAATCTTAGCAGCAAATTGCTTGTAGCCTAGGAGCTTGCTTGAGTTCGTAGAGGGATTTGTTCAGCTTGCATACTTTCCCTGGAGATATGTGACTTCCTTGAGGTGGTGTCATATAAACTTCTTCTTCAAGGTAGCCATGCAGGAATACATTGTTCACGTCAAGTTGGTGAACTTTCTAATGCTTGGTGGACGCTATTGCCAAGAACATCCTTACTGTCACATTTTTAGCAACCGGTGCAAATGATTTTTTATAATCTTTCCCTGGAATCTGTAAGTATCCTTAGGCGACAAGTCGAGCTTTTAATTATTGCACTCCTCCATCAGCATTTCTCTTAATTCTATACACCAATTTACAGGAGATAGGTTTTGTTCCTTTGGGCAATGTAGTGACTTCCCACGTATTGTTCCTGTGTAAAGCTTCAAGTTCTTTCTCCATAGCGGCTCTCCAACTAGCATCTTTGTGAGCCTACACAAAGGATGTTGGTTCCTGCATATCAACAACAAATGCACTATACCAAATACATAAAAATGATAAGTTAGAGTTGAAAGGCAAGATGGCAAGAGGGCTGACATAATCTGTCATCCATGTTGGTTTTTTGATTTGTCTTTTGGGTCTAGCTGGAGTGGATGGGAAAGAATTAGAGGTTGGATCAGGTAGGACTTCTTGGGTTGATTGAGTCAATGTAGGGGTAGATATGGGGTTGTTGGTTGTGGAATCAGGGAAAGAGGATGGTGTGTTTGGGTAGATGGGTGATGAAGATGATGTAAGTGGTGGCGGTTTTTGAGGTTCAGTGTTTTGGCTGGTAGTTGGATTTGGTATTGGTTGCAGAGTGGGTGTGCCTGATGGGTAAGTAAAGGGAAGTTGGTTTGGATATATTAGATAAGTGTTTGGCTGAGGAACTGCAGGATTAATAGAAGATTGATAAGGAAACTCATTTTCATAGAAAACGTCTTTGGCAGTAAGACACTTTTTGCTTTCTATACCATAGAGCTTAAAACCCTTGTGGCCGACTGGGAAACCAAGAAACAAACACTTGTAGACTCTTGTGTCAAGTTTGGTTCTAGTAGGTTTATTAATTGACAGCATAACACAAACATCCAAATACTCTTAGATTTGATAGATCAGGCTTGATAATGTAAAGTTTTTCATAAGGGGTAGACCAACCTAGAATAGAGGATGATAGTCTGTTAAAAATATAAGTAGCATGTAGGAGGGCTTCGCCCCAAAATCTTGAGGGCAAGTTTGCTTGAAATAGTAAGGCTCTGGTTAATTGAAGAAGGTGTTTGTATTTTATTTCAACTCTACTATTCTGTTGTGGGTTGTAAAGGCAGGAGTGGTGATGCACAATGCCAAATCTTTGATATATCATTTTGTAGTGCTGGTTTAGAAATTCAAAACCATTATCAGTACTGATTCTTTTGATGGTGTGATTGAAATGAGTTTGGACATAGAGGATAAAGGTTTAAATAATTTGAAAAATATTTTGCTTGTTTGGTATGAGGTATGTCTAGGTAGCTCTTGAGTGGTCATCCACAATGGTTAAGAAATAGTGACATCCACTCATGGTGGGCGTTATGTAAGGTCCCCACAAGTCCATATGCACAAGTTCAAAATTACATGTAGCATAGGAGACACTTTTATTAAAGGGCAACCTAGCTTGTTTAGCCTTGTGACAAATGTCGCATGGTTTACATTTAAAAACAATGGACATAGGTAAGTGCTTAAGAGTATCATCTGAGGCATGTCCAAACCTTCTATGCCAAAGTAGAGATTCTTCTGTTGAGGTGAGGACTGAGGTAAGGTGATCGGTAAGGAAGAATTTTTTGGTTAAAATGTAAAGGTTGTTTTCTTGTTTCCCAATGGCCAAAACTTGGTTAGAGCTCAGGTCCTGAATTTCACAGATGTCACATAAAAAGGTGAGATTGCAGACAAACTGTTTAAGTAAAGCACTTGCATATAAAAAATTGTATTTAAAGGCAGAAAGGTAATATACTTCTTTTAATATGATATGAGAACTTAGCTTGACAGATGCTGCATAAGAAACAATGAGAAATGATTGATTGGGAAGAAAAATTTTGGGCTTTGAGTTTAAAGGCTTTAAGGTTTCAAATAACTCATCATTTATGCATATATGGCAAGTAGCTCCACTGTCAATTAGCCAAGAATCGCTATCCAAATATGCAGAGTCAAAAGAGAGTGTATTACCTGAGAACTCAATAACCGAGTTGGTGTAAGCAATTGGTGAATCTGGGGATTTGCTCATCAGCAGCTTCTGGACTTCGCTTTCACCAAGGCAGTAATATCTGGACAACTTTTGAAGACCATATCAGGCTTTGAACTAACTCCTTTCATTTCTGAGGCTGTGTTGGCAAAGTCATTTCTCTTGTCAACCATCTCTTTGTACCAAAGAGGTATTCCGTTTAGCTTGAAGCAAGTCTCCTTAATGTGTCATTTCTTTTTGCAACATTCACAAATGGACTTTTTCTTTTCTGTCTGCAATCTCTTCTTATCAATAAACCTCTTATTTTTTGTTCTTTTGTTGTCTACTAGGAATGCATTATGTTCTGCAGCAATATGAATCTCTTTCTGCTTTTCGACTTGGATGATCAGCGAGTAAGCTTTGCTCATACTTGGCAATGGATCCATTATTAGAATTTCTCTTTTGTAGCCTCGTACCTTTCATTTAATCCAGTAAGGAACTGGATTAGAAGATCCCTTTTCTTGTCTATCCAGTATCTTACGGCTTGTATTACAAGTGCACTCCAACGGTGGATAGATGGTGAGTAGCTCCTCCCACAGCTCCTGCAGTTTGGTGACATAGGTGGCAATGGAGTCATCCCCTTGTTTTAAGGAGCTAATAGACCTTTTGAATTGATAAATGAGAGAGCCATTTGATTGCCCGTATTTTTCTTTTAGGTTCTCCCATAAGGATTTGGCAGTTGGGATGAAAATAAAGGCTTCTTGTAGCTCAAGTATGATGGAGTTGATGATCCATGCTCTGATTAAGGCATCAAATTCAATCCAAGCTTCATACTCCATGGTTCCCTCTACAGGTCTCGATTGTTTGCCTGTGAGAAATCCACTCTTGCCTTTAGCAACAAGAGCGTTACACACCCTGTGGCTCCAACAGAAATAGTTTGTTCCATTGAGAGGAACAAAAGATAAAGTTAGGTTTGGTTTATCTCTACTTTCAATATGTAGGGCTTTAGGCAGGATAGGTGTTTGGTTAGGAATGGTTTGAGTAGCAATCCTAGCAGCTGCTTCAGCAGCAGCTTGTGTTACATCATCTGCTACATATGTGGCTGAAGAGGTATGGCTATTGGCGTCGTCATCCATCTGAGGAGCAACGGTAGCTCAGCTGAGCTCTGATACCATGAAGAATTACAGAGCAAAAAGAAGAAGCACAGAGGAGAACATAACACTCAGATGCAGCATCAAGGTAAAATTTTGTATATTAATCAACTAATTGATACACAAATTATATACAATTGATTCTGAAGAATTCCTAACAAACTCTGTAAAATTGTAGTGGTAGTAGAGATTATAGGAGAGAGAGAATAACAAAATGATTCCAGACAATTCTGTGAGCTGGACTGTGGTTGAATTGGATGATCAAATTATTAGCCCATCAAGGTAGAGCCCAATTAGTTACGTATCCATCTTTTTCTTCTTTCAGTATCACCTACGCGCTTACCCTAGAGGATACCGATGCACTTACCTTTGAGAACCACTGATGAGGATCACTAATGCTGCGCTTACTCTTGAGAATCACTTATGCGCTCTCGGCAACGACAATGCCACTCTACCTATTGCACTACTTTATACTTTCGCTAATTCCGTCATCTCTCGCTAAGTAATTTATTTCTACTCCACTCCTCACCGCCGTTGCCGGTCTTTTGGAGAAACTATAGTTTTTGTTTTATTTCTGTAGAATTAGTGTTATTGATTTTTGCTCATTTTTTAGTGTCTACTTAAGAGCTTCCTATCATTTTGGGAAGAATTTTATTTATTATCTGTTGTTTTATCTGATACAGTTCGAATGTATTGTGATTGGGAAATTTGCTATTATTCTTGTTAGGGATTGAATCCAATGTTTGGAGAGCATAAATAAGCATTGTTCATACATGTTTGGAATCATTTAGATGGGATAACATGAATGATTATTGTGATTCCAGTTTTGCCAACACTCTGTTAATTAAGGGGAAATGTTCCATAGAGGAAGACTAGCAAATAATTTATGAATAATAAATTTGCACTCTGAAATATTCACATCTCCTTAATTTCTTTAAATGAAGTTAGTTATTCAACTATTCTTCTAAAGAAATTCATCAAGAAAGTTTGTAGGCTTAGAAGCTCTCTGGTTTCAATTTAAACCTAATAAGATAGCTGCTGAAGCGACGTATCTAGCTGCGAAAGTCTTAAATATGAATATTGATTCATACCATATGATATGAAATGAGTTTCATACCCCATTGACAATACATATCAAAATTTATTACATTAGAAATTGCTCTGAGCCGCGAACGAGCACTAGTATTTATATATATCTTTAATAAAATAACTAATCCTATAAAATTTAATATTTTATATCTAACCACCATTAAATTAGATATACTTTTATAATTAGATTTTAATTTAAATAACATGGAATATAAAATTAATTCCAAGGTTCTCTCACTTTGGCTCATATTATGACTTTATAAATAGTTTGACAAACTTATCATTTTTCGTATAATACTATTTTTGTATATTTATATTTTAAATTTTATAATATTTTATTATACAATTATATTTCATTTAAATTATATTATAATCTAATACATTAAATTCAATAATATCCTGTGTTCGATGGTCATATCTCTTATGTGTGCTTCCACACGGTCACTGGCTTCATTGACTTTGGTTAAATAATCTTGCAATAATTCTTGAAGAAAACTGAATTTATCAAGAAGTGATTTCATGATTGATTTTTTTAGCAAGAACTGAAGTCTGGGTATCGATCACGAAGGCCTATATCCTCGAGTAAGTGCACAAGAGAAGTAAGAGCAGCATAATACCCCATTTCTTGTAATATTCTTCTTCCTCCTCACAGAAGCACACGTACACAGAGGCAAGATATTTCAGTACAAAAATGTCAACCAAATGATCTGAAAAATCGTGTTTATATTATACTATTTGATGACTGTTAAATGCTTACTATTGCCGGAATGCCACCTTTGGTCATAGTATATGTTTAGTATTTCGCGTGAAACGCAGCAGTGGAAAACTTAGAGCTTAGGGTGTGTTTGTTTGGGGGTTTGGATTTTGAGTTTGGATTTGAACAGTACAAATTTTTGAATTTGAATAGTTGTATGATGTGAGTGATGTTTTGAATGTAAAATTAATTTTTAATATAATATAAAAAATGAAAAATAAGTGTTTGATTTGATATTTTTGAGGGAAAAAATTGGATGAACACTATAAATCCAATCCAATCCCCCAAACAAACACGTTCATACAATTTAGAACCATCGTTGGGCTTCATCGGAATCACTTTATTCATTAAAGCGTTACACTAATCTTCCGAGAGCTTTTCTCTTTCTGAAAACAAACCAATTACCAAATTGCAGGAAAAAAATAATCGAATTACAGCATGAGGGGATTGTTAGACACTTTGAGCGAATGAGGTCAAAGAAAGAAAGAGAGGCAAATGGTTGTGCATTAAATAATTCTATTTTTGAGTATTGTACTTCAATTTCCCTTTTCTTTATTAGAAAATATTTTTTGAAATTAATTTTTTAAATATTTTATTTTTTTTGTATTATAAAAAAATTATTCTTAAAATGATATTCATATTGATATGCTATTCTTTATGATTTATTTTTAAAATTATATTTTTTAATACAGATAAATGTAAATATATAATACAAATTTTGATGGAAGAAAATGATAATTCGGTAAACAAAAGGCTCTCTCAAATCGGACATAAACTTAGTTAAGTCAAAAGGACAAGAAATAATGAGAGTTATGTTACGAAATGTACACGTAGCAACTACGTGGTACTATGGCTGCTTTTGATTTTCTTCGTGTGGAGGTTTCGTGTAACTATAAATATATGTTGAATGAAACGAATTGAAAGAGATTACATTTTTAACTTCATTCATTCGCATTTAGTTTCCTCTTGTCTGCTGCATTAAATTCTCTCGTACTTGTTTCTTTCTGCGCAATTCATATTTATATATACATACATACTATCATTGCATATATATTATATTATATACATATATCATACATACATACACATACATACATACACATACTACATATATATATATATACTTTATATTATATAATATATATTATATACAACATATAAAATAGTGGTTAACGGTAGAAGTAATTAATATTTCTATTGGCTAATCCTATAATAATATCTCAAACAAGTTACATTTTTTGACAATGATGTACTACAAGTTACATAATTGCACAAATAAGCTAAATCAATTTCATACGGTTAAGGGCACTTGCGTAATAGTAATAACAGGTAGTCAATCTATATTGATTTTCTTATTTTTTGATGCAAAATATATATATATATATATATATAGCAAGGGTGTGGATCATACCCTTCTAATTCTTGTCTTCATCTTTTTTTTTTTTTTTTTTTTTTTTTTTAATTTATAGATTGATAAAAAAATTGATGTGTTTTATAGAAAAAATAAGTTTAACAACAGTTTTTCTAGTGATGGGATAGTGGATGGTTTTGTATTTAATTTCTCATATGAGAAAATTATTATTTATTTTCATATAATCAATTGGATAAAATTAAAACAAATTTTTTAAGACAAACTTGCACAAAAGAAGAAGAAGATCACAGTTTGTTCCAGTGTATGAGTGGATTCAACAGCGGCTATAATTGTAACATCTTCTCGTGTTGTTTTCATTTTCGAATCGGCATTAGTCTCTTCCGTTGCTCTCATTATTTTTGAGTCAGAACTCAAAAGCCATCGTCTTGTTATCTGCTATCACATAATTATGATTTTTTTAGAACAAAGTAATTCTTTATCATATTGTATTTAACAGTAAAACAATTTTTTTTATATATCTTTTATAATTAATTTATATTTTACTTTTAAAGCATATTATGTAAAAATAATTTGTTATAATTTTATTTTTAATATATTCTAAAAATATTTTGGATTATATTTACTTTTCATGTAAAATTCGACATATAGCAGGAAAAAAAAGTAAACAAATAATATTCATATATAAATTAAAAATATGATAATATAATATGTTCTATATTTTCTGATTAACTTTTATTTATCTGTTTGTTTCTATTAATTTGAAATCTTTTACGGTTTTTTTTTTTATGTTTTGCAAATATTTCATGTCTCATATATTTTGCAAGTAAAATTATTGTTTAGATTTAATAACTAAATTAAGAATATAATTTTATTTATTCATAATATAAAATTCGAATGTAATATATTAATGTATAAATAATATAATTTTGTTCTATAGTTTTTATAATCAATTTTTATTTTATTTTATTTTATAATTCTTTCTTGTAAAAATAATTTGAATTGTTTCATAAATTTTATAGATATTCAGACTATCATTTTATTTTACATATACTTTTTTATTGGATATATTTTATGACAAAATTACATTTAAAAATTTATTTAATTTTACTTTTATTTATGGGCAAGGACAAAAATCCCTTTGACTTAAAAAATATTTAAGTTCAGTCTCTACCCATTTTAAAAAAACACTGCACTCCATAGTTTTCATTTTCATTTACATTTAATTCCCTAATACCAATTTTATCCATGAAATATCAATAAACTGTAACAAATGTTGTATGTACTCTCGTTAATTTTATATAAACCTACATTATCTAATTACGTACTTTAAATTTATTCCGTTATACAGGGAAGATTTCGAAGCAATGTGCCTGAAATTTTGATTTTTTGTATTGGAATCAGTTACAGTAATTTAAACCCCAAAACAAAATAAAATCACGATAAGATCCACAATCTCACGTTGTGAATGAGTTTATTTCTTTCAAATTCTTTGACTCCCACTCAGTCTATTACTGCCAAAGCACCCCACAGAAGTAATAATTGTCGAACCTCCACGCAGAAGCCTTCGACGCTCTTGGAAGTCTTCTGCCACTGCCAAGATCTTTAATCAAGCTCGACATGTCCAAAAAGACCTCTTCCCTAAAACGGAGTTAAAAAAATAGGTTAAATTTTATATTTTTGTTAGAATTGATATTTTAGTTTTGTAATTTTATATTTGTTGTGTGCTCAGAGATCTATTTTATTTATGCATCGATTGGGTTTGTACAAGCCTCGATGCCGGGTTATTTTACCTTGGTTTCGTATCGCAACATTAGGTCAAATATGAGTTGTTTGATGTGTTTGAAATTATAAATGATCATGTTGTTCATAGAAGTACTTTTATATGTATTTTTGTAAGTTTACATTTGTAGGAAAATGATTGAAACATGACGTGGGTTCTGTTCCTTTTTTTTTTTTTTTCAAATGTCGTAGGCAATTTTTTTTTTCTTGTAGAGTGATTTTTTATGTACTGAAAGTGTTCTACAATGTATCTATTATGGTGTTGGTTGTAGATGTATTTATTTTGTCGGTTAATGAAATTTTGTTTATTGTCTTTTTAGTGTCTCCAATTATTTTTGGTGTACCATGATTGTTAATTTACATACCTAAACCAAAACATTATTTACCTTCATAGTTATGTCATAAACTTGTACTGGTGTTGGGTATACTCATGAAGACATGTCTTTGTTTTAAATGATGACAAACCCTAAAAAGAATAAAAATGACTTACCTCCGAATTTGTTTTACCTTTCTTCTATAAATGACTAAACTAAAAGTTGGGATGAATAAATAGATGAAACCTTTACAATTCACCTCATTTAGGTATTTACTTAATTGTTTGAATATAAAGCTACCTTGGCATCGGTTGTGGGCGATTGTCGATATGTTTGACATTGAGTTCCAATAATTTAGAATTGAAAATGGATATGAATTATGTTTTTTTCTCTTAAAACTTCTCTATAGTTCTTGGATCTATTACATCTAAAATGTGGTATGTGTCTAATAATGCGATTGTACTATATGAAAGCTTTTCAAGATTTTTTGGGAGAAAAATAATATGAACGAGAAACACCTGAAGGATGTACAACTCATTTCTAATGCTGATTTGCCGAATTCAACGATATTAAGACATATCGAGCAAGAATTCCTGTAAAGGTTTTATCATATACACTGTAGGGACTACCGAGTATCATTTTTATTGTATTTATATGTTAATTGTTATGCATAAATTCGAAACAATTGAGATTTAATGCAGGTGGTTGCCGATTGGGCTAGTTAGTTGTTGATGTTATATTTTTTAAAAAACTTTTAGAATTATTCTATTTTCTAATTTAACATACGGTATACACAACTTTCCATAAGTATGAATCTTGGTATTAGAGGTACATACTCTCAGAAAAATAAATATAATTCAGTTCGCAAAATTTCATAGTTGGGTATCGAGAAACCCCTAAGTTTGAGCAACATACCCCTAATGGAAACATATGTTATTTCGTTTAACTAACTTATATAGTTTTGACATAACTGCATGTACTCCTATTGACGAATAGACTTTATAAGTAACTAAGTATATATTTGACATGTAATGACAAGATGTGTACTCACAACTACCATTCTGAAAGCACCGATGGACATATTTTATGTACACCTCAATCAAAAAAAAAAATCTTATAATGTGAGTAGTCTTAGTATGTCTCATGTGTAATATTTACTCTCCATACCTTCTAACATATTTGTTCATTAGATATATTTTTTTTAGTCTATAAAATACTGACATGAACAAAGACAATAAAAAGTGTAGGGACTGAGACATATCTCATTAGTTATCTACTAATTCGTCAATATTTCTTACAATGATCCACGTTATCATATGTTATGTCAAATATATCTTATGTGACATTTTCATCCACCATTGAATATATGAACAAATTATCTCATTGATCGTTTCAGTACTATTGGTTGATAGATACCAATATTAAACGAAATGAAAACGATCTATTCAATTGAAGTCCTCTAATCTAGCGAAAATCAATAAAAACATTTTCAGTAGATGTTTAAATACCTATGTTGATCAAATTAATACCCACATATGAATATAAATACTTCTATACACAACGACAAAACCTGTTTATTAGAGAAGTACACCTTTGGTCATATTCAATATACCTCAGGCACGTAAATCTATATTTTTAAAACAATTGTAAGAACATCGTATAAAAGCTTAAATACTCATATTAATAAATACAATTTTATGTTAATGTTAATTCAGATAAACGAATAGAGTTTTCTATAAGTCATGTAATATACCAATCCAACTATTTAGGAGACACAATGGATACCAAGCATTACCTAAATTTTATAATCAAATATCCATGTAAAATAAATATACTCCTAATTATATTTTATATACTGAAAATGACTTTTAATGTACTACAATGGTTATTTCACATACCTTTTTTTTTTTTGCAATTTAAAAATTTTATTCTGGATTGCTAAATACCCCGTAATATATCAATATACCCATAATTTATTACAAATATACCCATATAAAAGAGTTGTATATACCTGGTAAGTATTGTCAAATTTCAATATCATTAAATAATAAATTTATTCAGAGATTTACAATTAGTATACAATTTATAAAAAATAAAATAAATCTGCAACCACCAAAAAAACACACAAAACTATAATAGAGTTTCATTACAACATTGTCGGTTGTGTCCGTATGATCATATTTTTGGACATATAGTGTGGAAGGTATTATCTCTACCTACAGATTGTTAGACATCAATCACCTCGAATGCTGATCTCGATAATTGGTTACACAATTGTCTTCTTGAGGCCATATTTGTTAATGCCAATTTACTTTTATGTTTTGGAAATAATTTTTCTTTCATTTCCAGAAAAATCATTCTCAATGTTCATCATTGTTGGCAGATGTTGGCAACAAGATTTGAACATTATCAAATATACATATACATGGAAAAAATAACAGGATTCATAGATAATTGGTCATAGTATACCTTAACAATACCAAGGTATTTGTAAACAATAAGAACATATAAAATCATATAACACAAGTATATGATTAATATCATATCAAATTAATATTGAACTGATTCAAAACTGAAATTAATCAAATATATATATTTATATATATCAAAGCTTAAAGGCTAAAATAGCACACACTTATTCTGACATTCAATCAAGGTACCAACAGAGCACAAATTAAATTGGAATTGAGAAATTGAATCAACCAATTAACACCCAATTTAATTGAAACGAAAGAATACTTCATGTTCGTGCTACATTTAAAATTTGCACAATTTTTCTTATCTTTCGTTGAATATAGAAATCGACTACAATTTTAGAAAGAACGGAGAACCGGCAACATCTTCAGGCGTCAATCGGCAAAGGCTGTTTCAGGCAACAAGATCAGACTTCTCCCTCGCCGTCGAACCGATCAACAAGATATTCGGCAGTGCTCGTGGTTTCCTCCGAGCATCGATTTTGATGGACAAACAACTCCAAAAATTAAGCAATTGAACTTTCTAATAAATAAATAAAACAACAATCAAAGTTTACCTTGTTGAAAGTTTGTAATCGAATGTCTCGATTCAACACTTTGTATTCCTGCAAAGTTGGGCTCGAGATCAATCGTCGATTCACCGAGTTGAATCGCCAAAAAAAATACCACCTTAATGCGAGATGTTTATTTCTCACGCGAAAATGAATAAACTCGATTGAAACCGTGTGGGAGAGATAAGGGTAGAAAAGGAATTAGGGTTGGGATAACGGTATAAATGAAAATTGGTAAGGAATGAGAAGTTAATGTCAAATATTTTCATAAAGGGGGGGAATGCAGTGCTCTTCAATTATGCAAATGGACTGAATTGAATTGAGTATTTATATCTAATTGTCCATTTATTTATTATTACAAATTTAAAATTTTAAAAATTAAATAATAATCTATGCAAAGTATAAACATAATATTCATATAAATAATATAATTATATTTTGTATTTTTTTTCTATATAACTTTTATTTTTTCCTTTTATTGTGTACAATTATATAAATTTATTGAGTAATAATAATTTTTTATATATATTTTTTCTTAATTTTATTTTTATTTTTTCTTTTTGATATATTTTTACTATTTACAAATTTATATTTAATAAGAAATGAAAATTAAATTTATTTATTTTAATATATTGATAAACAATGATTTATAAAATATATATATATATATTTATATGAATACATTAGACAATATAATTATTTTCTACATATTTTTAAAACTAAATTTTTTTATTTAATATAAATTATTTATTTTAAATAAAAAATACAAATAATATTTGATGAAATTTCTTTATTTGATTTATTTACTCCATCCGTCCCAAAAGATTTGTCTTATTTTTTCATTTTCGTCCATCCTAAAACAATTGTCTTGTTTTCTTATTTAGTAGCCGTGGTCCCCATCTTGTAACAAAATTATTCATACTTTTCCATACTACCCCTAATTATTAATCAAACATACTCTTAAAATCCTTAAAAAAGTAACGACATTTTAGTCATTTATATTCTACTTTATACTCACTTTCAATTAAATAATATTATTCCTTAATTTCCGTGTCTAACTCTCAATAAGACACTTCGTTTGGGACCGAGTGAGTATATTATTTTATTAGTTATCTTTTATATATCTTTATCATTAAAATAATTTTTTTGATATTAATTTTATAATTTATTATTATATTATTCAAAATTAAATTTATATATTTATTAATTGATTATAAATTTAACAGATAGATTCCACTAATATTATTATTATTATTTTTTTTTCTTTGTAAATTATTTAATATGATTCTTTTATAGATATTTTTTATATCCAAATCATTTATATATTTCTTATGAATGATTTGGATAATACAATTTTTATGATATAGATATAGATGCATACTTTATAGATATTCTAAAATTTGTGATTTTATTATTCTCATAATGATTACGGAATGATTGATATAGTATTATTATCTTTTTGGCATAAATAGCTTGATTTGCATATTTTTGGATATATTATATAATTTTATAATTTTAAATATTTTTATTACCTAATAGTCATTTAATATTTTAAAATTAGTATTTTGATTATATACTAATTTACTATTTAAAATTGAAATAAGTAATTATCTATTAATCTCAAAATTAAAACAAAATATGCAAGTTAATATATTTTTATTTTTATTATAATTTATTCTTTTTTCCATTTTATTTTAGTTTATGTTTAAAAAAATTTGATTGAAATTAAACTTTGATTTTTACTGTATAAAAATAATTTTACCTATAATTGAAAAATTAATTCAGTTTTTTAATAATAAATATAGTTAACTATCTTAATTTTTTCTCAAATATTTAAAACTAATTTAAAAATGTATATATTATTTAAATAGCAATAGAATGATATTTGAAAAAATAATATATAATAATTATTATAGTTTTTTCCGATGTTAAATTTATTGTATTTATTTAAATTTACACAATATTTTTATATTCAAAAATATTTATAGTTCATTCATTATTTTTTTGAAATATTTTAATTATATATACACTTGTGTATAGTAGGTTTAAACACTATTAATAATAAAAAAGAAAATAGAAGAAAAAAAATGAAAGAAAGATGAAAAGAGAAAAAGTTAAAAAAAAAAAAAATGGAAGAAAAAGAAAAGGGAGGGGTGGAGGGGCGGCTGGCAGGTTTTTGTGTTGGTATGTTTATTTTATTTATTTAGGGGTGTTTGACAATTATTAGGGCGTATTCAATTTTATTTTATTAAATTTTATTGTAATCTTAAAATTTGGTTGTATTCAATCAGATTTTAAAAGATCTTTAAAATGTTTGGTGTATTTAATCAAAATTTTTAAAAGTTTTGGGTGTATTTAATTCAAATTTTAAAAAATCTTTTAAAATTTCAGTGTATTCAACAATTCATTAACTTTAAAAACTATGATTTGTTGGATTCTTTAATAAATTATTAACAAATTATACTCTATAGAATCTCTGATTATAAAGTGAGATTTCAATAGATTCTCAAAATAAATAAAAAAGGAGTATATATTATTTTATTTATAGCATTAATAACTATTTATTATTTTGTATATATTTATTATTTTATTATAATAATATCAATAAAATTAGAAAATTTAAATGTTTAATATAAAAATTACAAATATTTTAAAGCTTTATATATTTGAAATAATATTAAAAATTATATATATATAAATAATAACAAATAAACTTGCTCAAATAGTTCGAATTAAAATTATCAGTTTTAATGTTTAAAAATGTCAAATCAAAATTAAATCTTCCATAATTTTAATTTATATTTTTTTATTTTGACTTCAGTTCTGTCGGCTAAAAAACACCTATTATATTTGAAAATGTTAGTTTATGTTTATTCATTTTTAATTATTTTATTTTTAAGTTTAATCAGTAAAAAAAATGTAATTTTAATGTGATTTTATTTATAAATATATATATATTTATAAAACTTCATATAAATAATAATAATAATAATAACAATTAAATAAATTGTTACAAAATAAAAATTATTTATGTTGAATATATATAATATAATAAATTTGATCAAAATAATACTATAACAAAAAATATAAATTTAAAATAATAAAATTATTATTAAAATAAAATAAATGACAATAATAATAAATATATTTTTTGAGAACTAATGTACTTTTAATATTTTTATTAAATATTTGAATTTTTTTTATATACATACAAGTGTACTGCATATATTTGAAATTATATAAATCAATAAAAAAATATTTAATCAACAAATTTATAAACTGTAATGAAGTTTAGGAAAATCAATAAATAATCCAATCAAATATATCAAAATCCATATAAATTAATAAACAAAACCAATTAAACTCTACATAGATTCTATAGAATTTATAAATCCACTCAAGTCTACGGACTTTTCAAAATCCAAACAAATTCATTAAAATCCTAATTGAATACACTCTCCTTAGTTGTTAGCTTTTAGCTGGTAGATAATCCGATTAGCGATTAGTTGTTAGTTCATTTAATTAACTGGTTTGATTAGCTGAACTTATTAGCCGTTTGTGCAAAAGTATTTGGTAAAATATCGATTTTTTATTAACTGTTTATACGTAAAATGACAATTAATTTTTTTTTATATTTTAAAAAAAAAATATTTAGTTGAATTTTTTTATAGGTAAGCTTTTTTAGAATTTTATTATTAATTATTAAAAATTAGAAAAAATTTATTAAAAAAATTATTTTTATCTTTTAAATATTTTTTAAAAAAAATTAATGTAATTTTATCGATATATATATTTCATTAAAAATAGTATAAATATAAAAAAAATACTCCTTCCGTCCGGCTCTAAGGTCCTATTTACCTTTTACATCATTATAGTTAACATTAAAAATATCCTTATATTATTTAATTTTTTGCACAAATCTCATTCTAATAATATTATAAGACATTAATAGAAGTATTTTTGCTATTTTTTCTTAATTTGTATTATGTTTCATATAATAATCAATATTCAAATATCAACATGCAAAAAGTAAATGAGACTTTCAGAACCGGATGAATGTAGTATTATTAGTATATCTCTTTTTTATTAGATTAATTTTTAATTAATATATATTTTCATAACTTATAATTTTAAATAAATAGATTCATTTTTAAGAAAAAATATATGTGATAAAAAATGTATAAATGAATTAATAATATTTTTATTTTTATTTTATCTTTATTTTGATAAATTTAAAATTTTTTATAAATAAAATATTTGACATATAAAAAAGATAATTATTTTAAATTTATAAATTAGAAGGAAATATTCAAATATTTAATAAATGATGTAATAAAAAATATATTAATATACGTGAAAGAATTAATCAATTTTAAAAACAAATATGGAATAAGAAAGATTAAAATGAAAAAGTTAATCTGAAACGTTGGGACATACAACGTTTTCAAAATTAGTTATTGGGGTCAATAAGTTAATTGAAAACGCTAATCAACCAACCACCAAAATTAGTTGCTTTACTGGTCAAACAACTAAAAACACTTTAATAACTTAAAAGCGTTGAAAAGACTCTTTGCCAAACATCCTCTAATAATTATAATTAATACTAATATATATTAATTTTATTATATATAATCACATTATTAAATTAAAAATGTATTTTATTTGTATATATTACATTAGTCCTTAATATAAGTTTTTAATAAATTTGGCTAATTTATAAAATTATTTTGGATATAATTAAATAATAGAAAGTTGAATATGATTAGAGTTTGTTCGGATTTAATTTCATTAGGTTGTTGATATGTGATATATAAGTTTAATTATATGTGGAGAGTGAAATATTTATAGTGAAATTATTTGTCTGATTTTTAAAATTATAAATTTGAATTGTTATGTTAAAAATTAGATATTGAATTTTATAATAATTATTATTTTTTTCTTAACGTGACACAAAAGAATGAAAAAAATAAAGATATCAAAGAAACAATTAAGAAAAAAAATAGAATGTGCTTATATTTGTTTTAATTGATTTGATTTGATTTCGAGTATCGTGTTTTAATTTATTTTAGATTATGTTTATTTCTGATAGAAATCCATATAAAAACAGTAAATTTAAATTGAAAATTATAGTATATTTCTTATATATATATATAGAAAAATAAAAAAAAAAAGGAAAATAGAGAATGATGAAAAAGAAAATAAAAGCCAAAAGAAAAAGGAAAAGAATAGAAAGAAGTGATTGACTGCTATGGGTATAGATATAGTTTATTTTGAGATTTATTTATTTGTAATTAATATTATATATTATTTTTATTATATAATAATGTTAATAAATGAAAATAATAAATTTTTTTAAATAAAAAGATATCTTTTTTAAAATAATAATTTATATATCTATAAATTTTTTAAAAATTTTATCTTTTTAAAATACTTTTACGCTTTTTAGAGGTTTGAGTAATTTGTAATGTTATTTTAATATATATTTATATATTTAACTATAATTTATTATAATAAAAATAATTTAGAGATATTATTATAATTTCTTGGGATTATAAATAGCACGAGGAATAGAAATAGGATTATAGTTTGTTGAAATATATATGATTTTTAAAAGTTTAATCTTCAATAATTATACTTGCAAAATTATTTATTGTATATTTTTATTAATTGATTTTCTCTTATACTTATTGTGATTCATTAATAAGAATAAGAATAGAGATCAATATTACAAAATTTAATTTATTTATTATATATTTTAATATTTAATAGACGGGCTATGCATGAGACTTATGCCGGTATATAGATATATATCAAAAACATCTTTTTTACTAGTTTTGCAGTTCTCCACAGCTGCCTTTTGTCTTCTTTGTCTTTCTGAAGCTTACCATTCACTTTGCCTTGGCATTCGTCTTCCTCATCATTTTCACCTTGACCTTCTTCTTTCTCTTCTCGTGGATCGGATCGGTCAGATTTGTTTCTGCTTCCATTAATGCAGTGTTTTCCTTAATTGGAAATCATCCGTTGTTGAATCGTCAAAATCTATTTGTTATTGTCGTTTTCTCAGTTAAGCTTTATCTCGATTTAGAAAAGAAAACTGAAGTTGCAGAAACAACAGTTGGTTCGGTTTCACAATTTCAAATCCTTAGTTTTATTTATAAATGTTCCTTGTTAGGTCATACCAAGCATTTCCCCCGTTTTTTTCCTTTCTATTAGCTAGGTTTTCGATGATTTGTTCATTCTTCGCCTTTTGTTCAGCCAATCACCATTGTCCTTGCTCATTGATTATTTGTTGTACACGTCCATCCCTGTTTGTGTTATTTTTAAGAATTTAGTTTTTTTATATACTCGAGCTTATTTCGATATACTATAAATATAACAAAAATCTAAAATCATTTCTCTCATTCTTTATAAGACATTTTGTTGTGTGTTAGGCATAATTTAATTTGAAATGATATATATATATATTTCTCTATTTCTTAACTCCATAAATAAGTAGTCAGTAATTAGAAGATTCACATTTTACATATATTATTTGTAGCATTAAATACAAACTCAAGATGATGTTTAATTTTTAATATATTTTTATATATATTCTCTTTTACTCTTTTGTTGTTATTATTAATTCATTCACTTTTATTCAATTGGATTTAGTTTTTTTTTATACATTAAACATTATTTCAATATGCTCCAAGTTTGAGTAAACTCAAAATTATTTTAAAAATTAAAATAAAATTGGTGAAGATTGAAATTTTTTTATAGTAAACGGATTCGTAAAAATAAAGTAAGGATTTCTTGAATTGTTGTTCTCATTATAAATAAATCTAACATTTGTGAAATTTATTCCATGCAGTTTTCTTGAAAGTTTTTTGAAAGCTTTGAAGTCTAATTTTTACAAAATTGTAAGTATTTATTTTGTTTGGTATATTTATTTTTCTTTGCAATTTCTTGAAATAGTGTTGACGATGTATTTATTTTTTATGATTGGTACATTTTTCATACACTTATTTCTTTTTTAGAACTCATAAAAAAAATATACCAAATAATTATCATACCGTGATAATAAAAAATATCTTTAAAAGATGACTTTTGTTTAATTAACATTAAAGTTATTGTATCGAATCAACAATTTGTGGTTTTTTTTTATTTGAAAATATTAACAAAATATCATTTTGTTTTTTTATAAAAGCAAACCGCCGCACATGTCTTAAATTTAGAATTGAGTACTCAAAAGTCAAGAGATATCACATTCTACGCCTATTATTTGAAGAGTCAAATCTAAAATCAAGGTGTTGTCTCTATTCTCATATTCCTTCTATCTTTTTCTCTTGATATATTGTCGATATTGTTTACTCATTTAGATTTAGGTAAAATTAGATTTAATTTACCATTTTTAAGTACTCGAGATTCTTTCGATACACTTGAGGTTTGACAGAAAACTCAAAATCATTTATTTCCTTCTCGATTAGATGATATTGTGGATTTCTAATCAAATTTAGAACAAAGTCATATAATTTGGTTTTTTTCCCTCTACATAATTGAGTAGTCGAGAATTCTGAGATCTCGCAATTTAAATCCATTATTTGGAGAGTGACATCTAAATCCAAGGTGATGTTTCTTTTATCAATATATTATTATATGCATTCTCTCATTTTCCTTGTTGATACGGTTATTTATTCAGCTTTTTAAGCTACGATTCAACTGGATCTAGGTTTTCGATACACTCGATGTTTTATTAATATACTCGATGTTCAAAGAAAATCAAAATTATTTATCTTTCGGTTTTCAATACACTCAAAGTTTTATCGATATACTCGTCGTTTTATCGATTAGATCTAGTTTCTTGATATGCTTGATTTTATTTTATTTTCCTATACACTAGATGTTTAACAAAAAATTCAAATCAATGAGATTGCTAAAATAAAGCAAATATTTATCTAGAGAAGAAATGCTCAACATACAAAATATAAATTTCAAGAATTAATTACGTATATTGGTTTTAGGAAAGAATTAAAAAGCGAGGGAGCATTTTATGTATTTTACAGAATTTTGATGTTGACTATTTGGCATGATTAAAAAAATATTTTGATAATTAGTTTTTTAAACTAATCTTGCGTCTTGTATGTCAATAGTATATATGATGATTTTTTTTTTTTTTTTCTTGCAAATCTGCTTTGATTGGATAGGTTTGGTGGATTGATGTAAGTATTTGCTTAGATCAATTTGATGGTGTGAAAATTGAAAACTTTTATGACCTCGTAACCATATATGTTGTTCTTATGGAATTCTACCATTGGATTCATATGGTAAAAAAAACGATAGTGATTTTGAAAATATTGCAGTTTCAAACCATGAACTTTACTCCATACTTAAAACTTTATTATTCGAATAGATTTATGTTTGCTTATGTGTAATAAAGAGTATATATATATATATTGGGGTTGGAAAGTACATTTTGTTAGAAAGAATTTTTTATGTGCATGAACATATTGTTAACTTTCAGCACTCGAGCATAGTGAATGGGTCTAAAGGAAAGATTGAGATGTTCATTTAATATTTTCATGTTTCTTGAGTATTATGAATTTATTGTTACCTTATACTAATAATGAGGAATTTGATTATTTTCAACCATCTTTACCTCATTATATAGGATAATCGGCAATCAGTGAGTTATACGAAGGAAAGGGAAAAGCATCATCGCCGAAAGATACTCAAAATGAAAAACAATTGATTGTATATACTCCCGGTGGTCAAGATGGACCTTCTACTTATAATGGCAAAGATAAGCAACTGACGAGATGAAGAACCCAAGCACATTCTTTGAGTAGAGGTAGGTGTTCACATTTTAAAAGCATAACTTTCATTACTTCATTATTACATTTTCTGTTGAGTTTGGTTTTACGATTAAACGATGACAATCATGTTGTGATTTTATGTTAAAATACTTCAAATATAATTTGAAGCTATTGTATTGTTGAAATGGGTTTTTAATATGTAAATTTTGAATTTATATTTGCAATCTTTTAATGTTTATGTTTAAATTTGATAAATATTTTCTTTTGAAAAAACAATTAAAATATTAAGTCGGTCGGGTGTAATTTCAAATCTTGGAGAATTTATTATTTTAATGGGGGATTCGAGATATCCTTCGGATTTTGTGGAGTCTATCTCGGGTCTGAACAAGTATAGTCAAACTTAATGAAAAACTTGGAGTTCAATTTATATCCTATCCATTAATGTTGTATTGTGAAAAATGAATACATTCTATTTGTCTTTCGTCAAAATTTAAGTTGAACGTTAAATTTATATATTTTTTAATTTATGAAATTAATGCACATTTGTCTGTGTTGATTTTTTTTTTTTCCCTTTTTACAATCATCCCTTGTCAAAATCAAATGTTAGTACCATTATTCATACAAAAATACAATAAAATGCAAGCATAATTCTTTTTACAAAGTTTTCTGTAATAATTTATTTATTTATATTAGATAGAATGTCCAATACAACAATTCTTAAAAAAATAATCAATTTTTATCTCACTAATTTTTGAATTTTGCACAGATGCTAATCAAAGTGTGCATTAAGATCGTTTCAATTGAGTTCAAATTAGCTCAAAGAAATGATACATTTGAACTAATAGATAACATACTAAGCCCCGAATCAACAATGGGAATGCATGATGGAGCTATCATGGGTAGAGACGAGACAATTGATTCTCCCTCTAGGGTCGAGGGGAATGACCAAAGGAATTGGCGAGTCCTACATTGAGGATTGGTAGTGTTCCTCCATCCGAGATAACACCGGAGATGGTGGAGATTCTTCCAGGGGACATTGGGAGGATTCTTGCAGCGGATATGAGGTTCGAGAGAAAGGTCTCTCTTATACAGCTGAGCTTGGGGCTGCTTGACAGGGATGAAGTGACCCATAACTACCCAACACCACCGATGGTCGATTGGGTTGAGCCCGTGAGAGATGTGCTGCTGCTGGAGGCGGCACCTATAATGACGGACGAAACTCGAAATAATATTGCTGCAATGACCGAGCATTTATTTGGAGGTGATGTTTTAATTATAGATGTTCTTGTTTGCTTCTCACTAACAACTTCAAGGGAGAAAAAAGTAACGTTGTGATTTCTGCAATGTGGGTGCAGATTCTGAAATGGACGAGAGCGATCATGATCTTGACATGACAGAATGTGATGACTAACCCGAGATGGACGATGATCTTCCCATGAAATCTGGTTATGACAAAAAGGTGCCAACAATTCTATTAATTCCCATCTGGTTTATGTCGAGATCTGATTGCACAGAAAACTTGATTTTTTGATCCCGAGATTGAGAAGACTGCACGTCAATTAAAAAAAGAAACCAGGGAGCGTCGCAAAAAAGATTTAGCTTTAGAATCATCTAGCAATTTGAGTTCTGACGAGTTAGAGTTAGGAGAAGAGATGGATCAAAGGACACTAAGAGTGCTGGCAGCTCCTAACTTGACTCAACAGCATCTCTACATAATATACCCGACGGTAGATGATACAGTGCTTTTGAATTAAAATCAGGACTAATACACTTGTTGCCTTCTTTTCATGGGTTTTCATAAGAAGAGCCACATAAGCATCTTCAATAATTTGATGTCGTCTAGACAAGTATGAAGCCACAAGGAGTAACAAAAGATCAAATCAAGCTTCGTGTTTTTTCCTTTTCACTGAAAGAGGCAGAAAAAGATTGACTATTCAATCTAACTGCCGGAAGCGTCACTACATGGATTGACATGAAAAGAAAGTTTCTCGAAAAGTACTTTCCCGTTTCACGAGCTGCAATTTTGAGGAAAGAGATATGCGGAATGACACAACATATAGGGGAGTCTTTATTTGAATTGGGACCGCTTTAATGCTTTACTTATTCGATGTACCCATCATCAAATCCCTGTGCAATTACGGATTCAATATTTCTATGAAGTTTTGACTTCCATCAACAGGAGAATCATAGACACAGCAAGTGGAGGGGCTTTGATGAACAAAACTCCTAGAGAGGCATGGGACTTACTGAACAATATGACGATGAACTCAAAACAGTTCGGAGTAGTAGCAATTAAAGAAGCAAGCGAGGTGAGTTCTATTCAACAACAATTGACTGAACTGACTTCATTTGTTCGACAATTTGTTGTAGGGAAGGCACAAGTTAAGGCTTGCGGAATCTGTACAAGTTCAGAACATCCTACGGATATTTTTCCTACTTTGAGTCAAAAAGTAGATGTTAGTGTTGCAGGATTCATCCCAATAGCATACAACCACTACTCGAATACCTACAATCCAAGATGAAAAGATCAGCCGAACTTAAAGTATGGGAATCAACAAGCTAACTTTGGAGATCATTTGAGAGGATTCCCAGCACCTAACCACCCTCCAAAACCCCCTCAAACGGTTCCGAGGAATTCCTTAAAGGATATGATGAAAACTATGGCGTCTAACATGTTGCAATTTCAACAGGAAACTCGGAATAACATAAGGAACTTGGAAGAACAAGTGAGTCAAATAGAGAATGAGATGTGCGAGATGAAGTCAAGAAAAAAAGGCAGATTGCCCTCACAACCCGATGTCAATCCGAGGAATGTGAGCTCGATTGTTATACAAAATAGAAAATATTCAAAAGTATCAAAGATTGGAGTTCCAAAAGACAAGAATGAGAAAGACATTGAGAAAGAAATAGAGCAAGCCGCCACTGAAAAATTGAACAAGGTAACTTTCGATACACCTATTAATACTAAAAATTAATCTTGCACCATTTCCTTGCAGATTGATGAAACCAAAGAAGGATGAAAAAGATAAGCAGATGATGAAGATGTTTCGAAAAGTGGAATTGAACTTGCCCTTAGTAGATGCGATCAAGCAAGTACCGAAGTATGCAAAATTTATGAAGGATCTTTGTGCGAACTAGAAGAGACTATGTGTAGACGAATGCATTATTGCTTCTGAGAGCGTATATGCCGTTTTACAATGTAAGCTTCCTCCTAAATGTGGAGATCCAGGTATGTTCTCGGTTCCTTGTAAGATAGGTAAGTTGGAGATTAAACGAGCAATGTTAGATTTAGGAGCTGCAATTAATGTGATGCCTAAGTCTATTTACAAATATTTGAATATAGTACCTTTAAAGGAAACTGGAATTATTATCCAACTAGCCGATAGGAAAAATGCTTACCCTGAATGAATGATATGCATGATGATAATTCTCCAAATCCTGCACTGATTTTACTAAGTAGACCATTTATATGTACCGCACAACTAAAATTAATGGGAAACAATGTATACTTTCTATAGAATTTGATGGTGAGAAAATGCAATTTAATATTTCAGATTCTATGAAATACCTTGAAAAATATAATGTGTTGTGCAGTGTGAAATGTTATTGACAAAGGTATGCAGAAAGTTTTGGGATTGCATGATAAAACTATTTTGGATATAAAATCAAAGCCCCCTTCAAATCAGCTGGAGTTGGAGCCTGCTCACTTAAATAATGATATAAATCTTGCAGAGAATTTTTTTGTGAGTAATCATCGTTTTAAACATGGAAGTAAAAAACAGAAACTGAAGTGGGTAAGATGGTCTGAAGTAGTGCTACCTAATGGCTAACATGGTAATTGCGTCTAACCATATACGTTAAAGAGAGGCGCTTATTGGGAGGCAACCCAAGTTTTCTAACTTTATTTTGCTTTTTTTTTCTTTAGTTTTTGTTTTATTTTTTTGTTTAAACATCGCCTATTTGATTTGGATTCTTTATTTTTTGTACAAAACTTCTTGGAGAATTTTGAAAAAAACAAAGCCGCTACCTTTCTTTTTCTTCCTCCCTGCTCAGCTTATCCAACCTCGGTGAGCCATCGATTTTGGCATTGGAATCCAAAGCAAAAACATCCAGTCGCATCAATCCTACGGACTCCAGGGAAGTTCCTCTCTTATTTTTATTTTTTATTTTTTACATTGAGGACAATGTTTGCTTTAGGTATGGGGAGAAAGTAATTTTTGAGCAAATTTTTCATTTTGTGCTACTTTTTATGCCTAATTTTCTATCATTTCGCATGTTTTTGAGATTTTTCGGAAGTGAGTCAAAAGTGGTTTGTGTGATAGGTTAGTCTGACATGATTGATGACATTGAATTTGAAATATGTTTAGCCAGGTTGACATTTGAACCCTGTGAGAATTCAAGTTTATATTCCAAAAAGCTTATATTAGAAAATAAGCTACATATTATCAAGCTTTTGGAAATTTTTTCTTGTGTGATTTGTAGTGCTCAATTAGATGACCTAGAACTTGAGTGATTCTGCATGTTGAACTTGCAACTATCGAGTCTTGCATTTTGAAAATGATAAGGGCATTAGGTAACCCAATGAACCTTTTTTTTTATCACCCAACACAATATATTTCCCATAGTTAGCCCCTTTGAGATTTTTTAGCCTATTTTTCTTCAATATTAAACCGTCTTTTAGCTTTATACCCTTCTTTTGATATTAAGCCTTCTCCAATTTGAACCTTATGTTAGAAAGAATTACTTTAGGTTCACGTTGTGATGCACCTTATTTGTTCGGCATCAGTAAAAATGAAGTTTGAGTATAAATAAATAATGCATTCAGAAGTGATTGCTGCAATGAGAACAAGTAGTGAAAGACGTGTATATATATATTAAAAAAAAGGCCAAAAAAAGAAGAAGAAAAGAAAACAGAAAAAGGCCTCAAAAAGAAAAAAAAAATGATCAATCTTGATGAAGTATTATTGATATAATTATGTTATTGAAGTTTGGGTAGTGAATAAAGTAAGGGTTTCATTGTTTATGCCGAACCATTTTTCACGTGCTAGCATCGTGTTCTTATTGTGCTATTTTCTAACATATTTTAGCCTTCGCATATCCTTTTTCCTACCCCTAACCATCAGCCCCGTTACAACCATTATAAAAAACTCCCTTTGATTCTTGATGTTAGATTTGAATATCTTAAGCAAGGGAGATTTGATTTTCATCCAAGCCTATGGGATAATCTTTGGTCGCACTACTTGAGCGTTAGCTGATTATACACACTTATTTTATTTAGAGAGCATGTGCGCATGCACTTTGTCCTGTGAGGTTGACTTGGCTTGATATATTGAATTTCCGGTTGATTTGGTTGTGTTAGATTTTCTTGTCATATTGAGTCGCATGCGATTTCTTTTGGCTTATTTCAAATTTATGCTTGAGGGCAAGCATGATCTAGGTGTGGGGAGATTTGATAGCAAGAAGTTGCATACGTTAAATATTCATATTATTTGCGATATTTGGTTGATTTTGATTATATTCTACCTGATTTGGGTATATATTATTTATTTAAGATTTGTATGAGAAAAATAATAAAATTCGTAGAATTGGAGGGAAAAGAGAACAAAAAGGCCCAATGGCTTGAAGAATTAATTAAAAGGCCCAAAGCCCAATTGTTACAACATTAGGGCAAATATAAAGGAAAAAAAAGAAGGGGGAGGCGCCACTTTTGCCACTTTACATGCCAAGGAGAACACCTTTCAGAAAAGTCCCAGGGACAAACCATGCATGGGCAAGAAAGAGAAAGATTCTTCCAAGAAGATTTCGAGTTCTACCCCTACCAACATCATTCTCAGGCGATGTTTATCTTTGCTTTCTTTGTCCTTCCTCCTATGATTAGCGAGTAATTTACTTTCCTAGTCTAGGAGTGAAAAACAACTTGGTATGAATTTGGGAGACTAGACTTGTTTCGATTTATGATATTTCTTTGGTTTCTAAGTATTTCTGTGGTTTCTGATTTCTTTGATTTATAATCTTTTATTTGGTTAGGTATTGTGGCCAAGTATTCAATTGGATTAAGGATTTATTGCTAAACTAAATTAGGCGTCTGTAATTGCGTTTTAATTTGGTTCAAGTAGCAACTAGTGGAAGGCACCATTAGAAAATCACATAATCAATTTTAAACAATTTCGCATAGGTAATTGTTAAATTGAATTAGGCTCTTCTAGTTCGCAAGGCGGTTAGGCTAGTAAATTCTTTGTGGCTTCACTAGAGTTCTAGTTTAACTAGGGAAGCAGTTAGGTGTACCTAGACTGTCAAGAAATTAAGGAAGAGTTGGTTATTAGGCGTGTGTCGGTAACTATAATTAATTTATTTAGAAACCAATAAAATTAGATATTTATTGATGATCAAATCCACTACCCAAGTTATCAATTTTATTCATAGACTGGAAAATTATTTTTATTAAATTTATCTTTTAGTCGTAGAGTTTTTAGTTTGTTATTTTATTTTTATTTCCTACTTAAAAAATCCCCTCTTTTATAATATTTATAAATTAAACAATCGAAAATGAAATATTTTTAATTCCCTGAGAAGAAGACCTTACTTCATCTATACTACATTATTTTTATTGCAGAAGTAAGTTTATTTTATTTAAATTTTGCAGTGTGTGGTGAACGTCTGTCATATGTTCACTATCCCATGTAAAATAGAACAATTAGAAGTCAAACGTGCTATGTTAGATTTAGGCGAGACAATTAATGTAATGCCGAAATCAATCTATAATTGTTTGAATCTTGCACCACTAAAGAAAACTGGAATTGTTATTCAACTTGCTAATAGAATGCATGCATATCCCGAAGGAATTATAGAGGGTGTCCTTGTCCAAGTTAATGATTTGATTTTCCCGGTCGACTTCTATGTCTTGAAAATGCATGATGAAAATTCACCAACACCACTACTCTTAGGGAGACCTTTCATGTGTACGGCGGATACTAAGATTGATGTTAAGCATGGTAATTTGACGATGGAATTTGATGGAGAAAAAATTGAATTTAAAATTTTTGATGCAATTGAACATCCCCTAGATTCTCACTCTGTTTTCTCGTTAGATGTCATTGACTTTAAAGTGTAGGATGCTTTGGAGGTAAGAGGCAATGAGGCGCTAGAAGTGATCTCGCACAGGTATGCCCATGCTCATTTATTGTTTCCTGAGACTAATACACGATTATTGCCTTCAACTGTGCAGCCACATGAGTTGAAAATTAAGCCTTTTCTGAATCACTTGAAATATGCTCATTTGAGAGATGGTGAGATACTACCGGTGAGTATCTCATCCACAATGATGAAAGCCAAGATGAACGAGTTGAAGAGCGATGCAAAGTATTACGTGTGGAATGACCCGTTCAAGGATGTAGAAGAAGTTTGTTTGGATGGCTCTTGAGGGACCTTCGTCCTAAATTCTCAATTAATAATGTCTAGCCAAAGACATTAAAAAAGGCACTTTTGGGAGGCAACCCAATGTTATTTATTTATTTATTGTTGTTTTCTCTTGTGTGTTTAGTGTGTTAATTAGTTGTCTTTGCTTTCCGTAGGTGATGGTGATCGCAGCATGCCCGGGACTATATTTTGAGCACTTAAGAATATCATTCCAGCATGCGGCACGACTTTAGGCATGACCATGCTGGCCTTGCAGCATGTCCATGCCAGATGAATTTATCATAGTTTTTGAAGATCTTGCGCACCATCCCCACCCGGTCCAGAAAAGTCCTATTGTCCTTTGCTCTTTTTCTTTTCGAGATGTATTTACATTGGGGACAATGTGCATAGTGGGTGTGGGGGAGAAAATATCAATTATTTTCCCGATTGCATGACTGACTTGTGTGCTAAAGACTTGTGTTTATATCTTTCCAACATGACATATTTTTATTAGATGACTTGCCAATGAAGTAGGTGATAAATATGCCGAGTATGACATGTTTTACCCTATGCAACATTTGAGCCTAATCGAGTATTCTTTTTAAATGCTACTTATTTCTTCTTGTGTGTGATTGTTGCTATAGACTTATTTTCTAAAACTTGCGTAGCGATGCATGTCGACTTTGATTTCCTAGGAGTCTATGCAATTAATATGATAAGGGCATTAGGATGAACCATTTGGCCTAATATATTTCCTACCTAAAAAATTACTCACTAGTGAGCCTTTTTGAGCTTGAATATCCTATTTAATTGTTAAATGAGCCACATATTAACCTATGACCTTTCTTTCTAAAGCTAAAATTTATTTGAACCTATAGTCAAAGGAAAATGTTTTGAGCTCATATTATTTTAAAGTCTCCAAGGGAATGAGAAGTCATGTCTATTTATTGTTGTTTATTGCTTATGAGAGAAGAAAAAAAGAAAAGAAATGAAGGAATTGCAAAAAAAAAAAAAAAATGGCACAAATTTTCATTACATTATAGCAGAAATGAGATTTTGGTGTTAACTTGTTGGTTGAGTTGGGTGTATTACAGGCTATATTGGTGAGCATTCTTACGTAAATTGCAAGAATAAAGTTTTGAGTATGCATGTTAATGAAGGAATAACTGATGAATGAGAAGTATAACACGGAGTCTATATATTACAAAATGAGCTTGTAATATTTTCTTTTTGACTTATTTAGCCAAATAATATCCTATATCCTACCCCAACCTAAAGCCCCGTTACAACCTTATTTAAAGACCCTTTAATTATTTGCATTTGATTTCGAAGAATTAAGAGATGTGATCAATATGCAAGCCTATGGGATAATCATTTTTATGATGCGACACGAGTGACTTGTTAATCCAGATATATTTGAGTGTTGAGTGTATACACTTTATTCATAGTGAGGTTATGTTGCGCTCGGTATGTCTTGAGTTTCATTGAGGTAATGATGATGTGAATTTGTTTGTGGAGATTATGATTGCATCAAGTTCTTGCGTGTGCTTGTTTGGTTTATGCTTAAGAGAAAGCATGGTTTGGGTGTGGGGGAATTGATAATGCATATATTGTCATATATTCTAATAGTTAAATTATAAATTTATAATTAATAATTTGGGTAGATCTTACTAATTTTGGTATAGTTGTGATTGGTGGCAGGTACAAGTAATTTTAGCTAATCATGTCTATTTTTTGGGACAAAGATTGAGGAATTTATAGGATTCATTATGCGTGCCAAGGAAAGTCGTGATTTAAAAAGATGGTGGCATGATTATAGGCGTGAAGATGGAAGGTGAAAAATGTAGGCTTGATCATAGGCATGAAAAATGGAAAGTAGCAATCAAGGAGCAATTGAGGAGTTTCCTCGTCTATAAAAATGGGGGAGACATTGGATGAACAATCACAACTTACACTCACATTTTATAAGGATTGAGCGAGGCATTTGAGAGAAAGCGCTACTGGAAAATCATCCTTATCTGCATCTTATTGTTTTCTTTTATTTTGAGCATGAGTAACTAGTTTTCTTTATTTTAGCACAAGGTTGAATTTAGATTTCGGATTTGGATTTGTGAGATTATATTTTGATTTAAATTGCATCTTGTTTATGAAATTGGTATTTGTACAATTTCTGTTATTCGTAACTACAATTTTTTTATTTAATCTTTTATCGCGGCCGAATTTTAGATTTGTTTAGCAATTGTATGTCAATTGAACATTTGCATATGTAATTGTGCACTTGTTTGATAAAGTGATAAAGAGGTTGACAAACTTAGCCTATGAATTGCATGATGAAATAATTTAATCTTTTCGTAATTGATTGAATATTTGAATTGGGTTTTTCTCGGGCTATTTTCAATTGAGGAAATTAATTTATGGTCATACCTAGATTATTTCTTTGATTAGGGATGCGGTTAATCGGCCGTACCATTGTTGCCAATAAAGTAAGGAAAAATTGGGCGTTATGATCGATCTTATCTAATGTCTATAACCAATTTATGAATTGAATAGCGAGATTATTTAAAATCGATGATCGAATCTTTAATCCGGTTTCTTGTTCACTCATTGGGCTAGAAGTTTAATCTCATTGAAATCTAAATTTTATCACTTATTTTAACTATCTTAGTGAATTGCTAATCTATCCCTCCCCCAATATTTGAAATTGTGACAAAAGAGAAATTAAACTTCACAGTCCATGTGGATCAACCTCGGCACCACTTGCTACGCGGCAATTGTGGTGTTAGATTATTTTTATTGGAGGCAGAGCTACCAATTATACCGCATCCAACCGAAACTATACCCGATAAGAACGGATGGATCCAAAAATTTTAATTTTTTTTTATAATTCTTAAATTTTAATGTATGCAATAATTTAAAAGAAAGTCTTTATTTTATTTTATTTTTCTCTCTATATAAAGCGGGATTTTTATGTTTTTTAAATCTATATCGTATTAGGATATTTTAAATTCTACATCTATATCTTGGAGAGTCAGATATAAATTTAAAGTAATTATTTTGTAAAATCTGTTTTTAGATTTTTTTTTTTCCTTTGATACATTATATTGTTGTTGTTGTTATTCAATTAGGTTTCACTATGTTCCAATTAGATCTAGTTTCTTGATATGTGTGAGTATTTTTTTTTCTTTTTTCAGTACAATCGAGGTTTAACATTTTTCAATTTTTGAATCGAATAGTTGAGAGTTTAAAGATCTAGAACTCTATTTCTTGTATTTGGAGAATTGCATCGGTTGAGATATTTTACATATTCAGTTTTAGATTTAGTAAATTTATATATAGATTTGGTCTTATCCATAGTAGTTTTATATTTAGATTTGGTTTTATCTATTATTAGATTACTTAGATTTGAGTATATCGAGTCTGTTTTGTATTTCAGCTTAGGTGGAGACTCAACTGTTTTTCGGCTCCGGTGGAATCATATCATTTTCGGCTCCGGTAGAGACTCAAATGTTTTCGGCTCCGCTGGAGAGTCATGTCGTTTTCGGCTCCGGTGTAGAGTCAACTGTTTTTTGCTCCGGTGGAAAGTTATGTTGTTTTTTGCTCCTACAGAGAACCATGTCGTTTTCAATATCTAAATAAAAATCTACTAAATTTAAAACCGAATATCTAAAATATTTCAACAACATCTAAACTTAGCTTTGAGTGATGTTTCTTTTTCAATATATTATCATATTCTCCACTTTTATTTTTCTATAGATTGGTGATGCTATTTTCATTTGGTTTTAACAACAACTCAAGTTAATCTTTTTTTTTTTTTTTTTTTTTTTTTATATAGGTGCACTACAAGAAAATATCATTTCTGTAACAGAAGTTTTTTTTGGTCTTTAAATCTACTTTTTCCGTTACTAATGACAATAGAGACGGAATTTGGGATGAAATTACGTTAGCTACGTGAACTTTACGAACAAAATTCCGTTACAAATATACCCTTTAGGGGCCATTTTGATCGATATATATATATGTATATATAAAATAAATATTATAAATATATAATATTAAAATTTATTCGATTGTATTTAGATTTGAGTTTTTATTAAATATATTAGATATGGTATTTTATTAAAAAAAATAGTATATTTATATTTGTAATAGATGCAACAAGCCCAAAAATTATTTTAAAATAATAATTTTTTTTATTATTTATATATAAAATAATTACCATTTTTTATTTTTTCCCGTGGCCCATCAAAACCCAGGAACGGCCCTGGATGCACTTGAGGTTCGGTTTTATGACACAATTTAGGTTCGGCAAAAAGCTCAAAATTCTCTCTTCAGACGTTAGTCCTAATCTAAAATAAATTTAGAAAATATTATTTTGTTTCTTTATATAAAGAAAACAGAGCAAATGTGTTAAATCTGGAATTGAGTAGTCAAAAATCAAGATATTTCACATTCTACGTCTATTATTTGGCGAGCCTAAGTTAAACTCAAGGTGATGTCTTTATTCTCATGTTCCTTCTCTCTTTTTCTCTTGATATGTCGTCGCGATTGTTACTCATTTACAATTAAGTATAATTAGATTGAAGTGACTTTTTTGAATACATGAGATTCTTTCAATACACTCGATGTTTTTTCGATACAATCAAGGTTTGACAAAAAAACTCGAAATCAATTACTTCCTTCCCCATCAAATGATATTGTGGATTTGCAATTGTAACTTGTAACAAAGTAATATAATATTGTTTTTACCTTATATGTAATTTACTAATAGAGAATTCAGAGATCTCGCATTTTAAATCCATTATTTGCAGAGTGGGATCTAAACTCAAACTCAAGGTGATGTTTCTTTTATCGATCTATCTTATATGCATTCTCTCATTTTCCTTTGATGGATTGTTGATACTATTATTCATTCATTTTTTAAGCTACGATTCAATTGGATTTAGGTTTTCGATACATTCGAGATTTTGTTGATATACTCGATGTTCAAAGAAAAATCTAAAATATTTCTGTTTTTTTTATTTCCGATACACTCAATTTTTTATCGATATACTTGAAGTTTTATCGATTAGATCTAGTTTCTTGATATGCTTGAGGTTTTTCATTTTATTTATTTATTTTTTTTGATACACTAGATGTTAAACAAAAAAAATCAAACCAATGGGATTGCTAAAATAAAGCAAATATCTTAGTGATTGTCATTATCATTTTTATAAACTTGATATTTGTAAATAACATTTTATTTTTACAGTATTCTTGATTCAAGTTTGAAGGCCGGAGAAAGACACAACAAATTCCTATCATTTGCTTAAATTTCATATTCTATAAAATGGTAAGATTTTTTATTTATTTTTATTTAAAATTTCTTAAAATAATATTGATTTCCATGGGTTTAGGGCCGCATTTGTAATAACTATCATGATTCGGACTCATTGCGCTTATCCTTAAACTAAAAAATCTTATTATTATTAATATTATTTTCAAAAACTGTCATATAATAACATCGTATACAACTAGATTCTTCTACTTTGAGTAACCATATCTCTTCTATATGATACATATTTTTTAATTTTACATTTATTTTTGTCAAATTAGATGTTCTTTTCTTTGAAAGAACCTAATATTTCTTAGAACTCATTGGTACCACGTAGGAGACATAGAATTTATCTAGAGAATAAAAGCCCCACATACGAAATATAAATTTCAAGAATTGGTTATATATATTGGTTGTAGAAAAGAATAAAAAAGAGAGGGAGCATTTCATGTAGTTTTAATAATTTTGTTATTTATTTGGTGTGATTAAAAAAATATTAAGTATGTTGATATTTTTTTGGCCCAACCCATTCCCCAAGCCAACCCGCAACCCAAAACCCCTAACCCGACACATTCTATTAGATAGTTTCTTGTTGTTTGACATATTAGAATAAAAACACAACAAAGTTAATAATTAGTTATTTAAACTAATGTTACAACGAAATTACTTGCGTCTTATACGAAGATTAAAGTTTTACCGTTATACGTCAATAGTATATATGATGATTTTTCTTTTTCCTCGCAAATCTGCTTTGATGGGATAGGTTTAGTGGGTTGATGTTAGAGTATTTGCTTAGATCAATTTGATGGTGTGAAAATTAAAAACTCTTGTGACCTCGTAACCATATATGTGTTATTATGGAATTCTACCATTGGATTGATATGGTAAAAAAAAAAACCATAGTTGTGAAATCCTCCGAACAAAAAGGAAAGAAGGTATAAGGAAAGCCTAAATTTTTATTCCAGAGGCATAGTGATTTTGAAAATATTGCAGTTTCAAACCATGAACTTTTCTCCACTTTTAAAACTTTATTATACGGCTAGATTGATGTTTGCATATGTGTAATAAAGAGTATATATATATATGTTGAGGTTGGAGAGTACATTTTGTTCGAAATAATTTTTTTATGTGCATTAACATGTTGTTAACTTTCAGCACTTGAGCATATTGAATGGGGTCTAAATGAAAGATTGAATGTTCATTTAATATTTTCATGTTTCTTGAGTACTATGTATTTCTTGCTACCTTATACTAATAATGAAGAATTTGATTATTATCAACCATCTTTACTTCATTATAAAGGATAATCGGCAATCAGTGAGTAACGAAGGAGAGGGAAGGGCATCATTGCCAAAAGATACTCAAAATGAACAACAATTGGTTGTATATACTCCTAGTGGTCAAGATGAACCGTCTACTTATAATGGCACTGGTAAGCAACTGAGGAGAGGGAGAGGAAGAACCCAAGCACATTCTTGGAGTAGAGGTAGGTGTTCACATTTTAAAAGCATAAGTTTCAGTACTTCATTATTACATTTTGTGTTGAGTTTGGGTTTAGGATTAAACGATGACAATTATGTTGTGATTTTATGTTAAAATACTTCAAATATAATTTGAAGCTATTGTATTGTTGTAACTGGTTTTTAATATGTAAATTTTCAATTTATATTTAAAATCTTTTAATATTTATATTTAAATTTAATAAATATTTCATTTGAAAAAAAAAACATAAAATATTAAGTCCGTGGGGTCTAATTTCAAATCTTGGAGAATTTATTATTTTATTGGCGGATTCGAGATATCCTTCGAGTTTTGTGGAGACTATCTCGGGTCTGATCAACTATATATAGTCAAACTCAATGAAAAACTTGGATTTCAATTTATATCATATCCATTGTAGTATTGTGAAAAAATAACACATTTCATTTTTATGTAGAATATTATTTCAAGAAACAATGCAAATATTTGTCTCTTAGTAATATATTGTGAAAATTTATAAATTTATTTTAGTTATTTATTCTTTACCGGACTTAAGTTCACGCCGACAAAGATTGAATATTTTTTGTTATCATATGATAATCATAGCTTCTATATGAAATTGATAACTTATTCCGTCTATGCTATGCATGTTTTGTATAAATTAAACTTAAAATATTTCTCTAGCATAAAACATTCTATTTGTCTTTGATCAAAATTTGAGTTGAACGTTAAATTTATATGTTTTTTAATTTATGAAATTAATGCACATTTGTCTATGTTATTTTTTTCCCCTTTTTTGCAATCATCCCTTATTAAAACCAAATGTTAGCACCATTATTCATACAAAAATAAAATAAAATGCCAGCATAATTTTTTAACAAAGATTTTCGGTAATAATTTATGTATTCATTTTAGATAGAATGTTCAATAGAACTATTCTTAGAAAAATAATCAATTTTTATCTCCCTAATTTTTAAATTTTGCACGGATGCTAATCAAAGTGTGCATTAAGATCGTTTCAATTTGAGTTTAAATTAGCTAAAAAAAATGATACATTTGAACTAACAGATAACATACTGAGCCCCGAATCAGCAATGGAAATGCATGATGGAGCCATCGTGGGTAGAGACGAGACAATTGATTCTCCCTCTTGGGTCGAGGGGAATGACCAAAGGGAATTGGCGAGTCCTACTCTGAGGATTGGTAGTGTTCCTCCATCCAAGATAACACCGGAGATGGTGGAGATTCCTCCAGGGGACATCGGGAGGATTCTTGCAGCGGATATGAAGTTCGAGAGAAAAGTCTCTCTTGTACATATGAGCTTGGGGCTGCTTGACAGGGATGAAGTGACCCATAACTACCCAACACCACCGATGGTCGATCGGGTTGAGCCTGCGAGAGATGTGCCGCAGCTGGAGGCGGCACCTGTAGTGACCGAAGAAACTCGAAATAATATTGCTGCGATGACCGAGCATTTATTTGGAGGTGATGTTTTAATTATAGCTGTTCTTGTTTGCTTATCGCTAACAACTTCAAGGGAGAAAAAAAGTAACGTTGTGATTTCTGCAATGTGGTTGCAGATTCTGAAATGGCCGAGAGGGATCATGATCTTGACACGACAGGATGTGATGACCAACCCGAGATGGACGATGATCTTCCCGTGACATCGGGATTTGACGAAAAGGTGCCAACAATTCTCATTTTCTATTAAATGCCTCCCGTGAACAATATCTTCACTAAATATGTATTTCTAATCTTTAGTTCAATACTGAAACTGAACATCCATGGCCTGCAGGTTGATGAAGAGCTTGTAGCAGCTCAAAATGATAGATGTGCCGACGAGAATCATAACCTGTCCTATATGGGCAGCCGAGGATTAATTTGTACGTCCTGTGGTCATGTGGAGCTTGATGCATATCAAGTTTTGAGCTCGAGGGTAAGTATATCGATTTTGAAGCTGTACTGCTTCCATTTTAAGAAGTACAAACATCGTCTTATCTGCAATTTCCTTTTGCTTTTGTAGGTGGACAAGATTTATTTCGATAGCTCTGAAGAGGAAGATGAAGAAGGTAATGGCCGACCTAAGAAAATTCTAACATTTGAAAGTTATCAGTGGTTGACATTGTCATATTTGTGTCTCTTTGCTCAGGGACACAAAATGAAAATGAAAGGAAAGTGGCGGCGAAGAAAGGCAGCATGCGCAAGATGCAGCCTTCTGAGGAAGAATTCGAAGAGATTTTGGAGCATTTAAGGAATCAAGCTCATACTCACGCTCAGGCTCGAATTTTTGGTGATGAGTGTTCAGTCCCTGAACTAGTCTACGACTCCAGCCAGGATAATTCTGACAGCGCCAGCTCCTCCAATACGATGGCTCCCCTTGATGAAATTGCCGACATTAATGTTGCTGGCATTGGCATTGGCATTGGAGGCCAGGTTCGATCTACAAGGAGGATCAATACGCACCTGTCCTCAATTTATGTTTTGGATGGGCTGTCTGGCGACGAAGACTTCACTCTGAGGAAGAGGCGAAAAGTGAAAAATGAGAAAAGAAGAGTGGACACTGCAGAGGCCGTGGAGGAGGATGCCTCAGGGCAGCGCAAAATCGCAACTCCAAAACGGAAGGGGAAGGCTGCAGTGAACTCTCCTCAGAGGAGGCTGTCGGAGATGTGTGCAGACGACGAACACAGATTGGAGCCAGCGGCGGGTGGAGTCTCAGTCTCAGTCTCCAAAGCTAAGCGTTCCAAAGCTCCGCAGACTAGCAGAAACAGCGGTGGTGCGGATGACATGCCATATTGGCTTCAGGAGATGACCAAGTTCATGACTGGGGCCAAGGCGAAGAAGACGAAGCCAAAACGATTTGACATCTCCAAGTTCTTACAAGAATCCTTTCTTAGACCACCGTCTCGGACAATGCATACTGGCGAAGGGAGTGGGGCTGCAAATGGAGCTGTTGACTACCCTGATCTTCCGAAGAAGTTCAGGTTTGAAGACGATGTCGTGCCACCGACACCGACAGAAGAGGAGCAGAGAGAAGCTGAGGTGGCGATGGAGGTGGACGACCTTATTGATGAGTTGAACTTCAACTGCGCTGCGGAACAAGTGGGAACGATTACCAGCTGTGAGGTAGTTTCAACACTTGTGTAGACTAATTTCTATATTCAAACAATATTTAGACAATAACCGGTTCCACATTGAGAACTGATTCAGCACTAACAATGATGCATTCATGGCCTGCTGCAGGTCGTTCATCTGGACGAGGAGGAAGACACTCAGGAGCGCAGGTGTGCTCGAGGGCTTCATGTGCTGACATTAGAAGACAACCAAGGACTATATTGTACCTACTGTCAGCATGTGGCGATTCATCCGAGGGACGTAATTCCTCCGTGGGTAAGTATATATTGATTGCTTCCTTAAACAAGTAAAATTGTTCCTTGTAATTAATTTATCTTTTCTCCAAAATCTGTTATCTGAAAGTGAAAGTAGTAGGTCAGCGCATGATTTGTTTATATGACATGACGTCTTCCTTTTGCAGGCGATCAAGGGTCACCGTGCCCCCGGAAAGAAGAAGAAGAAGCAGGACAAAGGGGAGGGTCTCGATCTCAGCGCCGTTAGTCTCGCAGTTGCGGATGCAGCTGATGTAAGCAGCTGGAGTAGCGGCTCAGTTTGGAGCATCACGGCTGGTGTGCGAGAAACTATGTACCAACACCAGCAAGAAGGATTTGAGTTCCTCTGGAAGAACTTGGCAGGTAGCACTGACATTGCCGAGTTGAAGAACTCAAATATACCTGGAGTGGGCGGATGCATCATTTCTCATGCACCAGGGACTGGAAAGACACGTCTGACGATTGTATTCCTCGAGGCGTATCTAAAGATGTTTCCAAACTGCCTTCCCATCATCATTGTCCCAGCCAACATACTTGGTACCTGGGAAGCAGAGTTGAGAAGGTGGAACGCCGGGTTTAATTTCCACAACCTCAACAATCCGGCATTCATCGGCGACGAGAGGGCGGCTGCTGACCATCTCTTTCCAGGAGTGAGGATCACATGTCGGGATTTGGAGGCAATCCGGATGGTTAAAATATATACTTGGAAGAGAGGGGGAGGTCTTTTGGGGATTAGCTACAATCTCTTCGAGAAGCTAACGGGGCACAAGGAGGTGGAAGCAAATGCAGGCGAGGAGGAGGGGCAGAGAACAGTTGCTGAACACAACTTGGGAGTTCTGAGGTCGACACTTCGTGAGCTGCCTGGGCTCGCGATTCTTGATGAAGGCCATACTCCTCGTAACAGCAGGAGTAAGCTTTGGGCTTCACTGGTTCAGCTCAAGACAGAAAAGCGTGTCATCTTGTCCGGGACGCCATTCCAAAACAGCTTCCAAGAGCTGTTCAACACCCTCAAGATCGTAAGGCCGACAGTGGCAGAATCGTTTATGCAGGATCGCACATTTGCTGAAATTCTGCAGTCAGATAAGAGAAGGCAAAGCTCTCGCCCTGCTTTGCTTCCCCAAGCCATTGATCGTGCAGTGGAGAGGCTTAAAGTCTCCATGTCGCAGTTTGTGCACGTGTACAAGGGAACTGTCCTGCAAGAGAATCTCCCCGGATTAAGAGATTGTGTCATCCTCCTCAAACCGACTGGGTTGCAAAAGATACTGATCGACAAGTTGGAGGGGGAACGGTCAAGCAGAGCAATTAATAATGAATTTGGATATTCCTTGGTATCTACCCATCCTTACCTCGTCCAAAAATGCAAGTCGCAAGTGCCAACGGATGAAATTGATATGAAAGCTGTCGAGGCATCGAAGCTCAGTCCTGGCCAAGGAGTCAAAACAAAATTCATCCTCGAGTTTGTCCGCCTGTGTATGCATCTGGATGAAAAAGTGCTCATCTTCAGCCAGTATATTCCGCCCTTGGAGCTGATCAAAGAATATCTGACCGTGAAGTTCGATTTGCATCTTGGGAAGGAAATTCTGAAGCTGGACGGGAAGCTAGACAAGAAGCAACGGCAGAAAGTGATCAATGCATTCAATGATCCAGACAATGATTCGAAGATCATGCTGGCGTCAATAAGGTGCTGCTCTGAGGGCATAAGCCTAGTCGGGGCTTCCAGGGTCATTCTGCTTGATGTCGTCTGGAACCCTTCAGTCGAGCAGCAGGCAATCTGTCGGGCTTATAGGATTGGGCAAAAGAAGTTTGTCCACAGCTATCATCTTATGACTGCTGGCACGGCTGAGGCAGACAAATATTGCCGGCAGGCTGAGAAAGAGCGGATATCAGAATTGGTGTTCTGCTCTTCTTCGAACGAGAAGGCCGTATCGAAGCAGCCCATGGCGGGGATTGAGGACAGGATTCTTGAGGAGATGGTCCAGCACGCCATGACAGAAGATATGTTTGAAAAGATCATCCACCAGCCCAAGAATGCCGACTTGATCCAGTCCTTAGGCGTCAGAGCTTGACTGGAGAGTCTTCGATTCCCGGGAGTATAAAGGTACGTACGCTTGTCTTGATCACTGAAAGTGTTTGGGAAGAAACAGATTCATGAGTTGATTGATTCAGTTTTGTTTGTGAAGTTGTCAACTGTTTGGTTGATGATTTTGTGATCTATCGACTTTTTGTTTGAGGTTTAATTTCTGGCAGAAACAAAATATGATGGAAATATTGCGGTTCGCGTAGGTTTTTGATGAATTTTGGAATGCTTTCTTTGACCATTTGTATAGATTTATATGATGCAATTCAGATTTTTTTTCCCTCATTTTCTGACCAATTGCTATTCAGATACTGCTCTTGGTTCGCACTAACATTGATATAAACTTCTATGTTTTTTCAGGTTGATCGCATTGCTCGTGTTGCATTTGAAATGCGTAAGAGGTAATATTTATTATTATGAATTCCCTATCTTCGATCAAGTTTGTATCATTTAATCTTCAAGAAGTATCTTAAGATCCATATAACTTTTTTGCACTTCACAATAAAAAAATCCGTATCCCTTCCCCCCGTATTAAAAATAATGCGCGAGGCATATTGTTGTGTAGGGCCCTGGAATGTTCGAACTCCTGACATTGCCGGCCAGGTTTGTTTGATGTTCTCATACATGTATTTTAGAACTTAAACTAATGATTTTTTGGCACAACAATGCACATACTACGTACATACTTACATTGAGGACAAAGCGAATCCACTGCTGCCATGCTTTTGGGTGAGGAGAGAGCCGCGCAAGGAACTGAGGTAGCCGTCTTGGATGTTCTAGATAGATGGAGGATATCGAACTGGCGACATATTCTCGGCCAGAATGGTAAAACAACACAATCCATTTGATTGATCAATCATCAGTTGCTCGCTCGAGCTTATTATTTGCCGTCCTAGATTTTCATGTGTACAAATCAGTAGCTTTGATGTATATTCTTTGGTGCTGATTGCACAGAAATTAGCCGAGGGAAAGGAAAATGGGCGAACTAGTCCATAGAAAGCAAAGCTACCGACGGTGTGTGAAACCGATTCTGCCAATATTACATGATCTTGTGCATGCTGAGGGATTGGAACTATTAAGTTAACTTCTGGATATTTTCTATGTTTTATGTTCTTGAGGCTCAAATCTTTTTATTATGCAATTTTTACAATCTTTTGATGAATTTTGGAATACCTTTTTCGACCATTTGTATAGATTTATACGATTGAATTCAGATTTTTTGCCCCCATATTCTGACCAATTGCTATTCAGATATTGTTTTTGGTTTGCACTAACATTGATATAACTTCTATGTATTTTCAGGTTGATCGCATTGCTTGTGTTGCATTTGAAATGGTCAGAAAACAGCATAAAAATTTGATACGGATTTATTTTTGGAGTTCTTCCGAAAGGCATTATACTAGCGGAGTTCATGTGGACTTATAAGGTAGAGATTTTTCTTCAAATCTTCTAAACTAGGACTTGCATTTGCACCAGAGCATTAGCTTCATGATATGAGTAAATGAACTATTAACAGTTTGGCACATTATCATGCAGTTTGATGTGATTCTCACAAACAATATATTTCGGGATATCTGTTCTGATCAAGCATCAAAGATTTCGGGAAGCATTGGGATGCTGCCACCGACAGAACCTGGGTGAAACGGTATGTGGTATGTTAGTCCTCCCAAAGAAATCCGTATCCCTTCCCCTCTTATTAAATATTAATGGTCGAGGCATTGTTGTGTAGAGGCCTGGAATATTCGAACCCATACATGGATCTGCTCGGTCAGGTTTGTTTGATGCTGTCATACATTTATTTTAGAACTTAAACAAATGAATTTTTTGCACAACAATGCATATACTACATACATACTTACATTCAGGACAAAGCGAATCCACTAGCAGCGGTGCGTAGTGCTGCCGTGCTTTTGAAGTACGGGTTGGGTGAGGAAAGAGCCACGCAAAGAACTGAGGTAGCCGTCTTGGATGTTCTAGAGAGAGGATCTCGCACTGGCAACATATTCTCGGCTGGAATGGTAAAAACAATACAATCCTTTATCTATCAATCATCAGTTGCTCATTCTCTTATTATTGTCCTAGATTTTCATGAGTAAAAATCATTAGATTTGATTTATATTTATTGCTAGTTATTTTCTCGATTAGATTGGTTGATGTTTGCAGATTGTCTGAACTTCGGATGGGCTACAGAAGAAGATTGAGCCTTTGCAATTTGGGCCTAAATATTATGAAGGCCTACTTGGTTGCTAATCCATATATCATATAGCCTTGCTAATGGTGAGAGAAAATTGAACATTGAGAGAGTGAGGGTAGGGGATAGGTTGAGAGCTGGGAATGATCAAGAAATTGTGAGATGGATTTTTTGAGTGTATAGCTCGATTGTATCCATATATCCTTGTGCTTCGATGATTTTGATAGTGAATTTTGCCTGGGTTGGAACCCTCCAGATGTAGGTCGTTGATGACCGAACTGGGTTAACAATTTTTTTGTGCTTTATATTCTTTTCGTCACCACTATGTGCATTCTTAGTTCGATCGCCCAACAAACAATATTTTTGAAGTTTGCTGCAGTGAGGATTTGATCATTTTTTCTTTGGCAAACAATATTATTTGGTGCTGATTCCACATAAATTAGCAGGGGAAAGAAATGGGCGAACTAGAGCTCAACTCCATAGAAAGCAAAGTTACCGATGATGTGCGGATACTACATGATCTTGTGCATACCGAGGGATGGGAACTTTTAAGTTAACTTCAGGATTTACTCTATGTTCTTGACGCCCAAATCTTTTTATTATGCAATTTTCACAATTTTCCTAGCTTTCTCTCAATTTTCCTAGCTTTCTCTTGACTTCGCAATCAATTTTGGGATTAGAACATGTTCATTGATTTTAAACATAGACAAGTTTTCTGCATTCATTTTATTGATATGTCTTGAAAGACCATATTTAGTGTTTGATTTTTTTGCTTGCCAAAGATTTGTCCTAGTTTCTACAACTTTGTCAAAAGTGATCACAACTAGGGTTTAGGGCTCATTTGCATTAATAGTGGGTTTTGTTAAGTTATAAAGATGATGTTCAAAAATATCAAAACTGCTTTAATTAGATTAGTTTGGAGGACATAAGGTAAGAGCATTGAGTTGGAACAGTTTTGTGGTTTTCAAATTGAAAAAATAAAATGGAATTCCCTCGTCAATGCTTTTTTTGCAATTACTGATTGGATTTTCATAATTTGTAGGAAAAATACAATATATATATGTATATATATATATATACATATATAGTTTGAGCCCATGAAAACAGAATAAGGAAGAAGGTTTTAAGGAAACCTTTGTATTGATTCGAGAGGCATATAATATTTTTTAAAATGTTACCATTGTTAAGTATGAGATTTACTAAAACTTCATCGACGGAGTTGCTATATTGAAAGAAGACGCTTCACAATTTTTACATATTGTTTGGATATATTCATGAAATTTTGTTAAAATAACAAACTATTTCTTTATTTAATAGATGAACTTTAGGGTGTGTTTACTTGCGATTTTTGTTTTATTTTAATGTTTTAGATCTAGATGGTTTCAAAGGTAAAATAATTTTATAATTAAACTGAAGCCACAAGTAAATATTGAAGATTGTATAAAAATTATATATACTTAATGAATATATTTGTCTCTTTCCTAGTTCCATAATTTATTTTTTTTAATGTATGTCATGAATATATTTGTCTCTTTCCTAATTCCATAATTTATTTTTTTAATGTATGTCATGATTTAAAATATAGTATTTATTTTATTTTTCTCTCTATATAAAAAGCAGGATTTTTATGTTTTTTAAATCTATATGATATTAGGATATTTCAAATTCTACATCTATATCTGGAGAGTCGGATATAAATTTAAAGTGAATATTTTTAAAATATATTTTTAGATTGGTTTTTTTCTTTTTCTTTTATACATTATATTTTTGTTGTTATTAAATTAGGTTTCACTATGTTTCAATTAGATTTAGTTTCTTGATATGCCGTTATTTTTTTTCCTTTTTTGGTACAATCGAGGTTTAACATTTTTCAATTTTTGAATTGAATAGTTGAGAGTTTCAAGATCTAGAATTGTATTTCTTGTATTTCGAGAGTCGCATCTGTTGAGATATTTTTTATATATTCAGTTTTAGATTTAGTAGATTTATATTTAGATTTGGTCTTATTCATCGTACTTTTATATTTAGATTTGGTTTTATCCATCGATTAGATTACTTAGATCTGAGTGTATCGAGTCTATTTTGTATTTCAGCTCCGGTGGAGAGTCAACTATTTTCGACTCCGGTGGAGAGTCATGTCTTTTTCGGCTCCAGCAGAGAGTCATGTCGTTTTCAATATCTAAATATAAATCCACTAAATCTAAAATCGAATATCTAAAATATCTCAACAACATCTAAACTCAAAGTGATTTTCTTTTTCAATATTTTATCATATTCTCCACTTTTTTATATTTTGACAGATTGCTGATGTTCTTATTATTTACTTTCAATAACAATTCGAGTTAACCTACTTTTTTTTTTTTTTTTTTTTTTTTTTTTGGATTGATGGCCCATGCCCCCAAGTCCTTTACGGGCCATTTTGATCAATATATATATATATATAATAAATATTATAAATATATAATATTAAAATTTATTTGATTGTATTTAGATTTGAGTTTCTATTAAATATATTTGATATGGTATTTTTTTAAAAAAAAAAATAGCATATTTATATTTGTAATAGAAACAACAACCCCAAAAATTATTTAAAAACAAATTATTTATTTATTATTTATATATATAATAATTACCATTTTTTCCCGGGGACCATCAAAATCCGGGAATGGGCCTGGATGCACTTGAGGTTCAGTTTTATGACACACTTTAGGTTCGGCAAAAAGTTCAAAATTCTCTCATCAGTTATACATTAGTCCTAATCTAAAATAAATTTAGATAATATTATTTTGTTTCTTTATATAAAACAAACAGCGCACATGTCTTAAATATGGAATTGAGTAGTCAAAAATAACATATTTCACATTCTACAGCCGAAGCTAGACTCAATGTGATGTTTTTATTCTCATATTCCTTCTCTCTTTCCCTCTTGATATGTCGTCGCGATTGTTACTCATTTACAATTAAGTACAATTAGATTGAATTGACTTTTGTTGAATACTTGAGATTCTTTCGATACACTCGAAGTTTTTTCGATATGCTCGAGGTTTGACAAAAAAAACTCGAAATCAATTACTTCCTTCCAGTTCAAATGATATTGTGGACTTGCAATCGTAACCTATAACAAAGTGATATACTATTGTTTTTTTCCCTATATATAATTTATTAATCGAGAATTCAGAGATCTCGCATTTTAAATACATTATTTGCAGAGTTGGATCTAAACTCAAACTCAAGGTGAATCAATCTATCCTTATATGCACTCTCTCATTTTCCTTTGATGGATTGTTGATACTATTATTCATTCATTTTTTAAGCTACGATTTAGTTGGATTTAGGTTTTCGATACACTCGAGATTTTGTTGATATACTCGATGTTCAAAGAAAAATCTAAAATATTTCTCTCTTTCGATTTCCGATACACTCAAGGTTTTATCAATATACTTGAGGTTTTATCAATTAGATCAAGTTTCTTGATATGCTTGAGGTTTTTTATTTTATTTATTTATTTATTGATACACCACTACAAGAAAAAATCATTTTTGTAACAAAAATTTTTTTGTCTCTAAATTTACTTTTTCCGTTACTAATGACATTAGAGACGGAATTAGGAATGAAATTACGTTAGTTACGTGAACTTTATGAACGAAATTCTGTTACAAATATATTATTTTTTTGTAGTGCACTAATGTTAAAGAAAAAAAAAATCAAACCAATGGCATTGAGAAAATAAAGCAAATATTTTATTGATTGTTATTATCATTTTTATCAACTCGATATTTGTAAATAACATTCCATTTTTATAGTATTCTTGAGGCAAGTTTGAAGGCCGGAGAAGGACACAACAAATTCCTATCATTTGCTTAGATTTCATATTCTACAAAATGGTAAGATTTTTTATTTTATTTTTATTTAAAATTTCTTAATATAATATTGATTACAATGGGTTTAGGGCCGCATTTGTAATAACTATAATTTATTCGGGCTTATTGTGCTTATCCTTAAATTAAAAAAATAAAAAAATAAAAATAAAATAAAAAAATCTTATTATTATTATTATTATTATTATTATTATTATTCAAAGAAATGTCATATAATAACATCGTATACAATTATATTCTTCTACTTTAGAGTAACCTTATCTCTTCTATATGATACATATTTTTTAATTTTACATTTATTTTTGTCAAAAGGGACGTTCTTTTCCTTCAAAAGAACCTAATATTTCTTAGAAATCATTGGTACCACATAGGAAAAATAGAATTTATCTAGAGAGGAAAAGCCCCACATACTAAATACAGATTTTAAGAATTTGTTATGTATATTGGTTGTACAAAACAATTAAAAAAAGGGAGTATTTTATGTATTTTAGCGAACACCAAAATTAGTTGATTTAATGGTTAAACAGCTAAAAAACTCTCCAATAAGTTAAAAGCGGTTGAAAAAGTTGTTTGTCAAACACATTCTAAAAAAAACATTCTGTTTTTTTCCAGAAGCACCACCTAAGGTGCTTTTAAAAAAAATATACTTTTAGAGTCTAAAAGTTGCTTCTACTAAGAAATAAGAATAAATATCTTTTTTTACAAGCAGAAGTCAAAACTGAAAACCTAAAAAATATAATTATATTATTATTTTTATTATTTATATGTTATACTTTAATTAAAAGTTAAAATTATAATTGACCAACCAAATTTAAATAGGTGAATATAAATTTTTTAATTATATTAAAATTGTTAAATATTATTATAAAATTTAAAAATAAATTATAAAATACGAATAATTTAATATTAAATTTTAATTTCAATTTTAATTTATATATTATCCTTTAAATTTAAAATTTCAAAATATAAATAACTAAATTTAAAAATATATATATTTTTTTTGTACTTTTATTTAAAATCTTTAAATATAATTAATAAAATTTAAAAATAAATTATAAAAGTTTTATAGAAAACTACAAGTCCATTAACAATATATACTTTTTAGTAATTTTAAAAGTTTAAAAAGCATTTTCAACTCTATTATATCCAAACACAAAATCGAAGCTTCTGCTTTTTGACTTATGCTTATTTTTAAGTCAATCTAAACATGCTTTAAAACATAATAGTATTTAATTAGTTAGTTGAAGTGCGTAATATGATATTGACATTTTACCCTTGCAAGTACAAAAGAAAAGAGTATTTTTCAATAAAAGAAGTTAGCAGTATTTTGGTGTTTATAAATGAATTACTTTAATTATAATAAAAAATAAATATTTTTGAGTGAGACGAAAATGATAAAAGATACAAAGAGAAAGCAATTTTCTTTAAAAAAATAATAGTATTTAATTAGTTAGGTGAAATGCGTAATATGATATTGGCATTTTTGCCCTTACAAATACAAAAGAAAATAGTATTTTTTAATAAAAAGGGTTAAGAGTATTTTGGTGTTTATAAATGAATTACTTTAATTATAATAAAAAATAAATATTTATAAGTGATAAATAAATATTTTGTTATGAGAGTCTGTCAGATATATTTACTTGTTAGGAATGATTTTTTACAAAATAATTTTTTTTTATATTTTTCAATGATAAACTTAAAAAGATTTTTAACATGTAAACTGAATACAACAAAATTTTATAATACAACAAAATTTTATAAATTTTAAATTAAATATACCAATATTCATTGATAACTATTTCTAAGTATAAAGTTTTTGTTCTAAATTTAAAAGAAAAGAGGCACATATGCGATAAAATAATTAAACTAAAATTAAAATCAAATTTTTTAATTGACCTGCATCCATCATAGTCGGTGTTTCTACTTTGTTATATTTTTGTTTCTTTTATTTATATTATATTCATTTCAATATTCAAATTATATTTTTAAACATTCGTTATAGTATAACTCATTACCTATGCAATTTAATAAAATTCATAATAATTATTTATTTCTATATATTTATTCTCTAATAATATATAAATACTCCCTATGCAATTTAATAAAATTCATAATAATTATTTAGTTCTATATATTTATTCTCTAATAATATATAAATACTCCCTATGTTCAAGTCAAAGATATTTATTTGATATTTCCACACAAATTTAGGTATATAAGTATTTTATAAATATATATATGTAAATTTCTTTTTACACGCAAATTTAGATATATAAGTACTTTATAAATATGTATATGTAAATTTCTTTTTACCCTTGCATTAATGGTATTGAGAAATAGTGACAGAAAGTAATATACTTTTGTATTTAGAGGGTGTTTGGAAACAGTATTTTGAAGAATTTTTAGCTTATTAAACAGATTTTATTTTAGCTGTTTGATCAGGCAAAAAACTAATTTAAGTATTTGGTAAATTAGCTTTTTGAAAGAACTTTTTAGATTAAAAAAATTAATTTCTGAAAAGTTCATTTACCCAGTGTTTTGAAAGATCTTTTTTATTTTAATTTTGGTTATTCCTTATTTACCCTTAAAACTTAATTAGTTACTTTATACATATAAATACAGTTTATAGCCGTATTTATTAATTATTTTTAATATATTAAATTTATTAAATTATATTTTTATTTTTGTAATTTAAAATAATTACTATTATTAATTATTACATATAAATTATTTTATTTATAAAATATATAAATTTTTAAAACTAAATTAAATAGAAAAAATAAAGGTTATTAATTTATTTATATATATTAAAACAATAATTAACATAATAAAAATATATATACGAAAAATTTATTTATTTTATATTTTATATAATTTCAAAGTTATTATTTTTTAGTAAAAATAATTTTCTCAAATCTAAATAATAAAAATAAAATAAATATTTTATAATATTTTTATAATTTTCAATAATTAATAACAAAAATTCTCATAAATTTTAAACCAAAATGAACAAAATTAAATATTTTACAAAATAATATATCAATATTTTTAATAGTCATTTTATGTATAAACAGCTAATGTCAAACAATTGTTTTACCAAACAGTTTAATACAAATCGCTAATTGAATCAGCTAGTCAAACTAACTAATTGAATCAGCTAACAGCTAACAACTAATTAAATCATCTAATAGCTAAAAGCTATCAGCTAATTGTCAAACGCATCCTTAGTTGAGAGGTACTTCTACTAGAAAATGAAACGAATACATTTTACTTGCATAAACGAAAATGACAAAATAAATATATTTACTCAAACGGATAGAGTAATATGTATTGTATAATATTATAATTTAATTTCAAAATATTAATTTATATAAATTATTAATATTATATAATTTTTATTATTATTTTGAAATATTAAATTATTCGAATTTGTGAGAGTTGTAGCATTTAAAAATGTGTGTTTGTTTTGTGAGAATGTTGAAAAATAAATTTTTTTATATGTGAGGCATAGAAAATCGTATAGAGAATATAAAAATAGTGAATGTGTGTTAATATTTTTAAAAAATGCGGAAGAAAAAAAAAAGTAGGAAGAACAAAGTCTAGAATTCTCAAAACTTCTTCGTTGTATATTTTCCTTTGAAATTTTTCTCTTCCTTAAAGAAAAAAATATATTTTCTTTTCTTCTCTCTCCGTAATTTCTAATAGTAAAATGTAATTTTATTTGTATGTTGAAATCTCTCTATATAGATAGAAAGAGAAGTTATTTCCAAAAAAATATATATAATTATTTATATTTGATTTTAATATACCGACTTTTCAAGAGAGAGAAGAAGGATTATAAAATTTTGGGTCTGTTTTTTTAGTTTCGTAACTGGACCTTTTTATCATTTTAGTCCCGTAAGTGGAGCTTGTCGCAAACTAGTCCCATAAGTGAAAAATTTTCGCTGTTTTAATCCTCCGGTGCCGGAGATGCCCGCGTGGCTCGCCGGATCTGACGTGTCCGCCAGGTGTCGCTTACCTGGCGGACACGTGGATTTTTTATTTATTTTTTTCATTTTTTCAAATTTTTTTAAAACTTATTTTTAATTTATTTTAAATTTTATTTGTATTTTTTTATTTGGTCCAATTAAAAAAAATTAAAAAATTAAAAAATAATAATAAATCCACGTGTCCGCCAGGTGTCGCTGACCTGGCGGGACACCTGGCGGACACGTCACCTCCGGCGAGCCATGCGGGCGTCCCCGACGCTGGAGGATTAAAACAGCGAAAATTTTTCACTTATGGGACTAGTTTGCGACAGGCTCTACTTACGGGACTAAAATGATAAAGGGGTCCAATTAGGGGACTAAAAAAACAGTTTACCCTAAAATCTTTAATATATTTATGTATATCTTTAATAAAATGGTAAACTGTTTTTTGTAGTCCTATAACTGGATCATTTTATTATTTTAGTCTCGTAAGTGGAGCCTGTCGCAAACTAGTCCCATAAGTGAAAACTTTTCGCTGTTTTAGTCCTCCGGCGCCGGAGACGCCTGCGTGGCTCGCCGGAGGTGATGTGTCCGCCAGGTCAGCGACACCTGGCGGACACGTGGATTTTTATTTTTTTTTCATTTTTTTAAATTTTTTAAAAAACTTATTTTAAGTTTATTTTTAATTTTATTTGCATTTTTTTATTTTTTTATTTAGTCCAATTTTTTAAAAATAAATTAAAATAAATAAATAAATCCACGTGTCCGTCAGGTGTCGCTGACCTGGCGGGACACCTGGCGGACACATCACCTCCGGCGAGCCACTCGGACATCTCCGGCCGGAGGACTATAACAACGAAAATTTTCCACTTATGGGAACACTTACGGGACTAAAATGATAAGGGGGTCCAGTTACGGGACTGAAAAAATAGTTTACCCTTAATAAAATAACTAATCTCATAAAAGCTAATTCTTTATATCTAACCATCATTAAATTAGATATACTTTTATAATAATATATATTTTAATTTAAATAACATGGAACATAAAACTAATTCCAACATTCTCTCACTTGGCCCATATTATGACTTAGACAATTGGGAGCATTTTTAAACTTTTTTATCACATATTAAACCATAATTATATATATCATGATGTGATAATAAGAAAATAAGCAAACCATAACTTTAAAATTCATTACTTTCAATATTTCTTTGATAACGATAATATGTACATGTACATAACACAAATTATCTTAACAGAGATTTGTCTATAATACTCATTCATTCTACATGGCCAATATGTTCAACTTCTATTCTCCATTTATGTACTTAAACTTTAAATACTAAGTACTTTAGATCAATATGTTTTGCACGTTTCGAGTACATGTCATTCTTAGAGAAGAAGGCTGCAGCAGAATTATCACAATATAATCTCAGCAATCGATTTATACGGTTAACAATATCAAGTCTTTTGACAAAATTTCTTAACCATGATGCTTGAACAGTGGCTTCAAAACATGCCACAAATTCAGCCTCCAATGTTAAAGTAGCAATAATTGATTGTTTTTTACTTTTTGATGATATCGCTCCTCCAGCAATTAGAAAATGTAGTCAAATGTAGACTTTTTGGTGTCCACACGTCCAACATAATTTGAGTAGCCCAAAAATTTCAGATCTTGTGACCTTTTGTATATGATAATCCTTGATGCCTTGTAAGTATCTAAGTACTTTCTTTACAGCCATTCAATATTCCATTCCAAGATTACTTTGATATCATCCCAGCATTCCAACAGCAAAATTGATGTTTGGTCGGGTGCATGTTTGTGCATACATTAAGCTTCCAACCACAAATGCATAAAGAATATACTCTATTCATTTTCTTCCAAACTGTTTTTAGGACATTGCATTTTATTAAATTTGTCTCGTTTTTGAATTGGAACAATTCCAGGTGAGAATTTATCTCATCCTGAAGCTCTTTAAAACGATAGTGATACAAGCTTGTTGAGATAACCCTAACAAGCTTTGTGATCTATTAAGGAATATTTCTATTCTAATCAAATATGACAGTTCACCCATATCTTTCATTTCAAACTTTTCTGAAAGAAATTCTATAACATTATGCAAGATTGTAATATTATTAGCAACAAGTAAAATATCATCAACATTTAAGACTAAAATAATAGATTTTCATTCAATAATGAGCCACAAAAGTCATGATTATTCTTAAAGAATCCTTTTTCGAAACAAGAGAAAAGGTTTCTTTGTCATCTATTTAAGTGTAACCCTTGACAACTAGTCTGGCCTTGTATTTTTCAATGTTGCCTTTTTGAAATTGTTTTGTTTTATAACCCCATTTACAACTAACTCGTTTGGCCTCTTTTGGAGACTCAACTAATTTCCAAACTTGGTTTTCGTCCATTATTTCAGCTTTTCTTTCATGGCATTGAACCATTTTTTTTTTGTTCTCTACATTCCATAACTTGTTTGAATGAGACTGGATCCTCATTAAAGCTCAAGTCATATTTGTATTCAAGTGAATATACCACATAATCATTTGGAATGGTTGGCCTTTTTTTTCCTAGTTTGTTCAAAGTGAATATACCATATAACCACTTGTTCAGTGATGACTTGTTCACTTGTATTTGGTTCACTAATAGTTTGTTCTTCTCCAGTATCTGAGATATCATTTTCTTATTCTTGGTTGCAATGCAACCTCGGAAAAATGATGGAACAACAATAGTTGGAGAAGAAGTTGATGTGGGAGTTTCATTTCGTCTTTCATGAATATCCACCTTATGTGGTTCTATACTCCCAGTGTCTTGACGATTCTCAATGAACCAAGAATTTTCAAACTCAATTATTCGCATACTATGGTTAGGACAATAAAATCTGTAACTTATAAATTTTTTAGGATATCCAATAAAGAAACTACTAATGATTCTTGAATCAAGTTTCTTTTCATTTGGATTGTATATCCTTACTTTTGTTGTACAACCCCAAACATGAAGATGCTTTAAGCTAAGCTTCCTTCCAGTCTATAACTCAAAAAGAGTTTTTTACACTAATTTACTAGGGACTCTATTGAGCATATACACAACAGTTCTTAATGCATGTGTCCATAAAGATAAAAGTACAGTACTATTACTTAACATACCCCTAACTATTTCCATTAATGTACGGTTTCGTCTTTCTACTACACCATTTTTTTAGGTGTACGAAACATTGTGTATTGTGTGTATATCCTTGACTTTGAAGGAACTTTGCAAATGGACCTAGATTTTGTTCATTTTCATCAAACCTACCATAAATTCACCTCCTCTATCCAATCTCACAATCTTGACTTTACTATCTAATTGTCTTTCAACATCATTTGTAAATGTTTCTAAGACATTCGTAGATTGAGATCTATCATGCAATAAATATAGATAACAATATCGAGAGACATCATCTATGAAGGTGATAAAATACCTTCACCGCTCCATGAAAGGGTATCGAAAAGACGACAAATTTTAGTGTGTATTAATTCAAGGAGTTTATTGCCTCTCTTGACTGGTCCTTTTAATGTATGCGTTGTTTGTTTTCCTTTAATACAATCAACATATACATTCTAATCAGAAAAATCTAAGTGGGGTAAAATTTCATTTTTTACTAACCTCGTAATTCTTTCCTTTGATATATGGCATAGTCTTTGATGCCATAGAAAAGCATAATGCTCACTAAATGCACTACGTTTATTTCCAATATTGTGTTCAACATTAAACAAGGATTCAACAAAAGTAGGATTAAGATTGAAACGATATATACCATCCATTAAAGTACTAAAACCATAATACTATATATGTTTATACAATAAAAATCCATTACTTCCAATCTTAGGATTATATCCTACATCATCCAAACTGTTGAAACCAAAATCCTAGCACATTCAGGAACATAACGCACTCTTCAAGATCTACATGACAACCAGTGTCCAAGATCAATCTGTACATTCAAATTCCTTCTATTTGTGCTTTCATTCAGTTTCCCATGTACATAAACTTTTTAGTTTCTTTTATGGTTCCGACCAAAATAAATCCCTGCAAAATGTGTGCCAAATGAATAGTAGCACCATAATCTATCCACCAAATCTTTTTAGGTACTTCAATTAGATTTGATTCGAAACATACAAAAATAAAATGTCAACTTTTCTTTTCGGAAACTCTATTGAAAGAACTCTAGAGTTATGTGTGTTTGTCCTAAAACAATTTGAAAATAGGTGACCCCTTGAGAAGTCTCCTAGGGTATGCGTGAGTGGGGACACAACGGGCCAAAATGAGTCGTGTTGACCTGTGGGGTCAGTCGACATGCCCAGTCCTATGTGGCTTGCAGGCCGATGTCTCACAGTTAGTATCAGACCCAACCTGCAACATCCCATAGTCATTGACCGTACTATTGAGAGGTTTAGCAGTTTATGGATCATTGAGATGCAATATGGACGTTGCGTTTAAAATGGAGGAGAATGTGATACCCTCGGAGTTTGAGGGGTGCCAGACCAACTCCCATGTAAGAATGAGCCGGTCCTAAGTCATCCGTGATTGAATAGAGATTAAACACATTGAGTAGACTATTCATAAACATCCTATAATTTTGTTAAAGAGCTAGTTGAAGATATTACTGTTTTTTTTTTTTTTAGTTCGTTGAAATTGAATATGAATTTATATATATATAAATCAAATGTTGAAATTGGATATAAATATATATATATATTTATGATTAAAAAAAATTAAATGAATTTGAATTCTATTTGTATAGATAAATTATTAATAAATTTAAATTTTTAAAGTTTTAAATTTTGAATTTTAGATAATAATTAATTAAATAATTTATTTTAATTATTTTATTAGGGGTAATGAGTTTTTAGAAGCGTGTTAAGTGTATTTATTAATAAAGATAATAAGTTCCGTAAAAATTGTGAAGATAATTAAAGCATCCGTTGCAATAAGTGTCTTTATTTCATTACTTTTTTATTTCTCTCATCCACATCAACATTGAAAATGTGATCGTAATATATGCTATAAAAGATGTGACTGTAAAAAATGCTCTTATAGAGATAACAGAAAAGGTGACCGTAATATATATGCTCTTAGACTACCTTCAACCCATAACTCTATTTTTGCAGGAGCTACAATATGTTTCTCTATTTTTCTAGGATTCATATAGTAAGTCACCTCATCCAATGTCCTCTATTTTTGCAAGATTGATTCATCTTCAACCATACTTTTTTATTTTTACAAAATAAAAATAAATATGCTCTCTATATTTTATTTTAAGTATAATTTTAAAATTCACAAATAGATCAAATACTTTATTATTTTTAATTTAAAATAATATTTATATTAACTATAAAAATTAATAAAAAAATTAATATATCAATAAATATATACTTTATTATAAATATATTAATTATAAATATAATATAATACTCCTTCTGTCCTGCCACATAGGTACTAATTTCTTTTTCTTTCTTCCTCTTTTTTTTTTTTTTTTTTTTTTTTTTTTTTGTCCCACAAGATTATCACTTTTTACTTTTAGTAAATTTAGCAACATTAAATACATTTAACAAATATAAATTAATTTAGTTAAATTTTTAACCTCTTGCGCACGTAGAACTCACTCAAAACCCCTTTTATTTTTCTATCTCCTCAATTAACAAATATTTTTATTTACTTTTAGAACTCTCTATTTTTTTTATAAAACTAATTTATGGTAATGATAAATAAGTAAATTTTTTTTTTTTATTTGTATCTCCCTCCGTCCCATAACAAACTATTTATTTTTCCATTTTTTTTTTGTTCCATAACAAAATATTCATTTCATTTTTAGCAACTAACATTACAAATACCCTTACAACTTACAATATCTTACACAAATGTCATTACTTTTATATCACACAAAACTAATAAGGTTATTTTAGTAATTCCTATTCTATTTTTACTATATCTCAATATAATACTAATATTTTTAAAATTACGTGCAAAAAGCAAACGGATACATAGTTATGAGACAGTGAGAGTATATAAGATGTTATTCTCTATAAAATGATATACATATTGTATATATTTTATTGAAATATAATGTTAAAAATATTTAAAGATATATTTTAAAATTTTTTAATTATTAAATAATTAATACTCACTATCTAAATAACTAATATATACTACCTAAATTTTTATACATAAACAAAAGGCTTTATCGGGCGAGGCGGAGAAAGTATAAAAATTAAATTAAAGTAAAAAATAAATAAAACTAAACGATAATTTATAAATAAGTGTTAATAATTAAAAGAAAAAAGAAGTAAAAAATCACCCTCCCCGTCAGAAGGGTGTGTTTGTTTGAGTTGAGTGATTGGATTGGATTTACATTATTCATCCAAATTTTTTCCCCAAAAAATATCAAATCAAACACTTATTTTTTATTTTTTATATTATACTAAAAATCAATTTTACATTCAAAACATCACATCAACACCTATTCATATCACATCATACAACTATTCAAATTCAAAATTTTTACTATTCAAATTTCAATTCAAAATCCAAACCCCCTAACAAACACACCCTTAGAAGCCGTAATTGCAGATGCGGTTGGAGTGTAATTTTATTTTATATTATTTTTTTTTATGGCAAAAATAGCAAAATAAGTCTGCATTGGAGATGGTCTTATAATATCTAATTATTAACTATTTGAACCTGCAAAAATAGCAAAAATAGATCTATGTTAGAAATTGATTTAAATTTTCAGTATTATTTTAATTAATATTTTGATGTAATAGTTTTACTAAAAATTATGTATTTTCTAAATTCACAAAGAAACAATATTACAAATATTCAGAGCAAATAAAATATTCAAAATTTGAATATTTTATTTCAAACCAATTGAAATATAAAATTTAATTATCAGGAATTTTCAATTGATTCGAATTAAAATTTTTAAAAATTTTACATTTTTGAATCAATTCAAGTTAATATAAAATCCTAACTCAATCCAATATATATATAATAGTAGAACATATGCTAAGAGATACAAAAAAATATATCTTTTTTATTTATATCCACGTCATTTTCTCTTTTCACAATATAGAAAATCATTTCAACTTTTTAATTTCCATATCATTATATATATATATATACATTGTTTTTTTAAATCATAATTTTTTGTTATTTTTTTAAAAAATTAATCCATCATAAATCACTATTATTTTTTATAATATTTAATTCATTACTATCTTTAAAAATTATTATAAATTAATTAAATATATATATTCAATATTAATATTATTTTATAGAATATAAATTAATATAATAATACAATTACACAAAATAAAAATCAATAAATAAACTATATGTATTTATTATATGATGTGCCATGTGTCCCATGGCACAAAGACATACTTCTTGGCAACGTCTATGGAGAGGGCAGCATATAGAAAATATTAAAGCGTTACAAAGTTAGCATATTAATTTAAAATAGAGATAAATAGCATATGTTATATTCCCTTAGTCCCAAAACAATATGAACATTTGAGATGGACACAAAAATTAAAAAATATTAATATTATATTAATATTGGGGTAAAAATATATTTAAAATATCAAAATGTCTATACTTTATATAATTATTGTGAGAAAAATTGGATAATTTTATAAAATGATAAAAAACTAGTTATCAAAAATAAAACCGAGACTATCGATTTGAAATTGATGAAAATGACAATAAAACTAAACAACAAAAGTATTATATAAAAATATACTCCCTCCGTCCACGGATAAAGTATACATTTACTTTTGGTGCGAAGATTAAGAAATAATAGTATTTTAATTATAGTGGGTAAGTAAAAGTAGTATAATAACATTTTTGCCCTTGCTTTTTGATATAAAAATAATGATATGATATAAAGTAAGGATATTTGTTGAAAAAGATGGAATATTTAATGAAATTGTTACTTTATAATTGAACATCCCAAAATAAAAACATGTATATTTTGTAGCTGAACGGAGAAAGTATATTACATGTATATTTTGTAGCTGAACGGAGGAAGTATACTGTGAATTATATTCCGCTCTAAAATGAGCACATACTGTTTTGTATAAACTATTTATTGTATGGTGCTAAAATCAAAACAAATTGTGCTAAAATTAAACTTATATTTTATTACATGTAATTATAAAATTTTGCTATTAGAATATTTACTATATACTACTTTCTTTGTAATTATTTGCTTAATGAGGTAAAATATATTATGCTGAAACATAATTATATATTCTACAAACATCAAATCAAACACTTTTTATTTTTTATACTATACTAAAAATCAATTTTACATTCAAAAATCACTTCAGCACCTATTTATATCGCATCATACAACCATTCAAATTCAAAATTTTTACTATTCAAATCCCAACTCCCAACCAAACACACCCTAGATTTTAACACTATTCATCAACAATAATTTTTTTAAAAAATATTTAATCAAATGCCTACTCTTTCATTGAATATCAAATGAAATATTAATTATTTATTATTCCCAAAAGAACTATATCAACACATTTACTCCGACACCATAAAACTTTTGCAGCAACTATGCATCAGATATAAGACTATTTCTAGACTTTACATAATGAAAACAAGAAATGGTCCCAACGCTACACGTACCAGTTATTGTTAGGACAAAAACTCAAACTAGTCCCCGCTGAGTTCCGGCGCAGTGGAAGCATAAGATGCACATAACCGAGCAGGCCATGGCTCATTGAATTTAAAATCCTAATTAAGGGAGCTAAAAATATGAACAATTAATCCGAAAATGACCATAGTTTAATAATAAAAAGGAAAATTTCATGGTTCTACAAAAATGTTTGAATGGCCGTAGGTTTGGACATGAATAAACTCAGATATCACATTCGTATCTAAGAAAAATCATTTACTTTTTCAAGTTTCTTCATGTCAGGGTAAATATATGTAGGCTCTAAATTGAATTACTAATTCATCTTTTCAGGTTGTGTGTCGAATGAATACCTAATGATTTGGTGGCGATCACTGTCTCTATACTTTTTACTTCTTCTTCTTCGATTTGTTGGACTGAGACTGAGAGAATGCCGTTCCCTGAATATGCATCATATCAATCCACACACATTAGCTGCTGTTAATGGAGGCTTAGAAATTTCTAGAAGGTTCAATTTTGGAACGGCATGGCCATGGATGTGGTGACAGTAGTTAAGAAGAAAGAAAGAAAATCGGGAGTTTTAGATATACAAACCTGTAACCATTCATCAAGGGAGGCATCGGTTGCTTTTGTTCCAATTTCCACCTTTGGTGCCCTCTTGGTTTTCTAACAATTGAAAAGCATGAATAAGGAAACTGGCATTTATGAAAACCCACACATACACATTGAGATGAAATAAGACAGTAATATTTACTCCCTCCGTCCATAAAAATTATGTCACTGCTCTTAGGCATGGTCGTGAGCATGGAGACTAAGAAATAATTGTGTTTTAATATAAAGGTAGGATAGATAACAAGTAAAGTGTGCATATTATAAAAAGTGTATCAAGGAGTGATAAAAATAAACAAATAAATAAATAAATAGTAAAGTAGGTTGAAAAAGTGATGCAAAACATAGTTATCTATTAAAATAAAAGTAATAAAATTATAAATGGAAAGCTTTTTACTATTTTGGCCGACAATAAAAAAAAAAGACATAAATTTAGTGGACAAAAATAATACTCCCTCCATCCAAACTCAATATCCTATTTTAACCATTTTCGTTCCTTCCACTCAAAAGTATCCCTTTCTTATTACGGTAAAAATAATATATATACAAATACAAGAATACTCAACGTTTACAAAAATAATCATTTCTTTTGTATTTATAAGAGTAAAAATATTAAAATTATCTTATACACTTCACTAATTAATAAAATTATATTAGTTTTTAATCCACTATAAAAATAAAAAAAAAAAAAAAAAGGTACACTCCATTGAGACTGAGGGAATAATAAATTACAAGAAAGAAATATGGCAAAAAATTGGCTGAATAAGTACTACTGAAAAGACCGAAACTAGACGTGATATGAGCACAGGCTTAAGACAACTGTGATTAAAATGAATCAAGGAAAATCTTAGGCTACTGTCCCCATATTGCGATTGATAGTAACAATAACTCTAATCCATGACATAAATGATAGATAACGATTTCTCAATCCATTTCTGCAACCAAATCTTTTCGGAAATTCGCAAACCGTCTTTGAGAGTTTGGACTTCAACAAGCATGTCTAGAAATTTGTGTGCATGCAAAAACATTCTTACCTTGGAGAGATTTTGAACCTGGCTACGTATCCATAATCCTAAAAGACCAATAAGAGCAATTCCAAAGAATGCCAACAATGCAGACTCAACACTGAACAGATCGCCAGCCTCAGCAACTTCAATTGTCCCATTGTAGAAAGTGTTTTGGTATGGGTATTGATCAATCTCATAAACAATAGTCCCCACAAGGTCAAATGTGCCCGACTGCAAGATGACAGTGAAAATGATAAAATATTAATGGAAATGCATCCCGGGTAAAAGGCACAGTAGGAATGAACTTGCTCTCAGAAAATTAAATACCTGAAAGAATTTGCTCACAGAAAATGCATAAGGGAATGCTGCTTGGGCTGATGGTGGAACTGATGCGTTATTAAAAACCTGGAATAACAAAATACATATGTAACTAACAGAAGCCGACAGGGTAATTAGATTTGACACAAAAAAGTTAGACATAATCCAAAAAACTTATTTTGAATAAAAATTCTACATCCAGTAAAATCATTGAATGCTAAAGCTCAAACTATTTCCTGCAGAAATGACGCACAATAAAGGATTCAGCATTTTATCAAAAAATTTTAAAACCAAATGACCACATTGATGAGCATATACAAAGAGGCCCAAAAAAACAACACAATTTACAAAGTTAATATTTCACAGGTTTTGAGCAATAAGGAATGTTGATTTTCGGAATTGCATATGAAAAAGCTAGAATTGCTGGTCCTACCGAAAAAACACGAAAGAACAAAGCTCATATTTATCTGAAAGACAGTAATACATTTGATGGTAACAAAGCCTAAATAATACACAATGAACTGTTGAAAAAGTGGTTCAACAAAAAAGGATCACTTCGGAAATCCAATCATTTTGTCATCACTACATGATGCTTACTATCATTCACTGTCCATGCTACTTATTTAGTAACAATTTTGTAGATGACAAAGGCTATGTGCTAAAAACAAGTTGAGCAAAGTAAACAAGGGATACCTGGGCCGTAAGATTTTGAATAATGTACTTGTGATCATAAGGAAGATGCACACTAGCCTGAACAGCGATAACCTTAATATTTGATTCCCCTACAGTTATGACAAAATATGATATATTTCAATTAGCTCTACCATTTGCAATAGTTTGTATGTAACAAGTGCATACAACTCGAAAAAAAAAAGATTGAAAGAATACAATGGCTTACAAATACTACATGCGATAATAAGGTACTTCTATTATAAACAATAAGCAAAATCAAAATTTAGATAAAACTATTCACCAGATTGGGCAAACAGAGCTGGTGTAACAACTATATATTATTACCATCATTTTTTAATCCAACAAGAAGCTCACTTTCTTCCCCAGCAACTACAACTGCAAAAAGAAAAACCAACTTTGAGCTGCAGATCAAAAATCAACAATGAAAAAGTGTGCTCACCCAACAAATTTTTGGTGACACAATTCCCTATGAATTACAATATATACAATATTATATATTTTTTCTATCCACTCAAAAAGAATTAACATTTCGATACAAAATATTATTATTTTTTATATCACTAACATGCTTTACCACCTAACATAAAAAAATGTACACATCCAAAAATACAAAGTGAATAACAATTTAAAGAAAAAAAAAGAAAAGAAAATCAGTATAAATGATGATACAAGAATTCAACAAAATAACTTACGTTTTGATGGGTTTTTAGGGAATAAACAAGTCGTTTCCACGCCCGGGGCTGGGCTAAAATTCCCATCATCATATAGTACATCATCTCCAACAATTCCAAGATCCTTTGCTACCTCAGATGATTCAACATCTGCATCAGGGTCCGGCTCGCATATTGCAACTGCCAATACATTATACAATAACATCCAGGGATTATTTCGAGCCCGCTTGGATAGTAAAAACCAAGTATTTGACTCCAAAAGAAAAAAAAATACAAAATAAATCTGCATCTTAAAAGATAGATCCAAACATAGATAGACGAAAAACTGAACACCAGCATCTACATATCAACTTTTCATAGAATTCCTCCCAATAGTGAATCTCCAATCTGACTTTCAACAGTTTCTCGATATTGGCATAACTTCAGAGCGTCAATACTTCCAATATTTGGAAAAACCGATATTTTATAAAATACATAAATAACAGCACATACACTAAAAGTGTTCCATCATTTCCACGACAGAAACAACTCTTCAGCCAGCAACAACTAAAATCCCAAACATCCGTAGACCAAAAACTGAAGATTACAAAAACAACGATCAACGCAAAATCAAATAAGCCAAAGCAGTAACGATATAACTCAATTACAAACATATTTACTAAATGAAGAACGATGATGAATCCCTGATCTGATACAATCGGTATCAGATTACGCCAAAAGGAAAAAAACACAAAAATCTCAAACAATTCGAGCATCAACTCAAGCAACGAGTAGAGCAAAATTAGGAACAGTAAAATTCAGAATTAAAAATAGAGATCTGGATCTGCATAATTACCTTGAAGAAGCGTCGATGAGAGAAGGAGCAAAGCGAGGAATAAGAAAACCCTAATCGACATTTTCCGGAGATTTTTGCCCAAACAACAGAGTGGAGAAAAGAAATTGCCAAGTTAAGGATACGAAAGGAAAAGGGCGGCCAGTTTATAGGCGTTGACTATTCTCATCGGGGGTAAAAATGTCAAATCACTTTACCCCTGTCAGATGAAATTTCTCATATTAAGAATGTGTGTTTTAGTTTTGTACTGCCATGTAATTTGGATGTGTCATTATCCACGTGGGAATTTAAATAAAGTATTGTAAATAAGTAATTAACAAGTCTATTAATAAAATAAATAATTAAAATTGAAAAAATTTAATAATTTTATTAAAATTATAAAATATAAAATTTAAATTATAATTAAAATATATAATTATATTTTAAAAAAATAAAATGACAAATTATATGGGACAGACTAATATAAAAAATAAAAATAATTTATATTGGACGGAGAGAGTATTTATTTGATTTATATATTTGTCATCATTTTGAAATAAATAGGATTTAATTTTAAATATATATTTGATTGTTTATAAAAATTAATTTTAATATAAAATATTATTTTTTTTATGTTATAGGTATCATTTTATACTTCATTCGTCTTGCCATAGATGACTTCATTTTCTTTTTGTTACGCCCCACAAAAGATGATCCTTTTTCATTTTTGGTAAGTTTATCATTCTTAAACATACTTAATAAATATAAATTAAGGACCATTCAAAACTCTTTTATTTCTATGTCTCTCCTCAATTAATAAATATTTTTATATACCTTTAAAACTCTCATTTTTTATAAAACTAATTTATGGTAATGATAAATAAATAAATATATTTTTTTATTCATTTGTATTATATAAAATTTTATTATCTGCAAAATGATATCTATATTACATATATTTTATTGAGATATAATTTTAAAAATATTTAAAATACCAACAACACTACACATATAAAAAATAATAAAATATTATTTTAACTTATTATTAATAACTTAATAACTTACACTATTTAAAATATCGTGTCCCTAACAAAAAGTTTCATCTTTCACGGGGCGGACGGAGTATATTTTACATAAGAATTTTTTATACCAAAATATTAAATACACAAAAGATGTTAGTAGTTGAGTTATTTTTAAATAATTTTAATATATACTTAGACAATATTTTATAAAATATATATATATTTCGTAAAAAATGACCTGATGGTATTGGGGTTGGACGTGTGACCGTTACTTGTATGTCGAGCCTAGTTTAATATATATATATATAACTAATTTTAATATAAAATTCATATTTAATATTCTATGTACTATAAGTATAGATGTACTCTATTTAACTAATTTAAATAAGAAATTTATACAAATAATTTTAAATACAAAGTAAAACCAAACAAACCTTCTGTGGTTGTATAATTTTTTTTATTTAATATGCTTCAGCTAATTTGTTTATTTTAGTTTGGGACACGTAAAGTAAAATAATATTGCATAATTAATAAGTATATTAGTAAAAATGATTAAATAGTTAATTAAAATAATATATATATAAATTATGAATTTTAAAATATAATTAAAGTGTATAATTATATTTTCAAAAAAAAAAGACAAATTATGTAAAACGGACGGAGATAGAAAGAGTAAACAGACTAAATGAGACCGAAGGAGTATTAGAAAAGTGAAGGATGTATTTGTTTTATGAGATATTTGAAAGGGTATTTTTTTACTTTAGGTATGAAGAATTTTGTAAAGATTATAGAAATAATTATTGTGTGATATATAATATATTTGGAAAAATATGTGTATATTTTGTTGTTAAGAAAACACACCCCACATAATTTAGAAATAGATTGGCTGAACAAAGCAAATATTTTGTATTAAAGTATGGGTAAATTGTATAACACCCATTTTGTTTGGGTAAAAATGTTAAAAACACCTTTATTTTATTTATAGCGTGAAACTCTCTTGTGTTAATATAAAGTTTGTACGAAAAAACTATTTTTTTCAAAAATGATATTTGATTGTAAATATGAACTCAATAAAAACAAATTTTATATAGATAAAAGAGATAAAATATCTTTCCGATTTTAAAAAAAAAAAAAAAAAAAACAGAGATAAAATATCTTAAAAAAATAAATAAATAAATAATTTATTAATTCTTCATTTTATAACTTTTTAAGAAGAATTATTATCTAATTAATAAATACTTATTTACTTTATTCAAATAAAATTATTTAAGATATTTTACGTCTTTAATTTGTATAAAACTTGCGTAATTTAGATTTTATAAATTTGCGTAATTTAGATTTTATTTAGAATTAAACATCAGTTTTAGACAATGGGGTGTTCTGTACAAACTTTAAATTGGCATAAGGAAGTATTTCATACATTTTTACTAAAATACAAAAGAATGTTGGAGTGTTTTGTACAAACTTTAAATTGGCATAAGAAAGTATTTCATACATTTTTACTAAAATACAAAAGAATGTTATACAATCTACCATTGAAGTATTAACTTTTTCTAAATATATATAGAGTAGATAGATTTTATATTTTTCCCGTCCACTCAAAATCTTCTCAATTTTTTATTTTAACGTGTCCACTCAAATCTTTTTATTTTTATTTTATAGTAAAATTATATTCCACATAAATATAAAAATCTTTATTTTATTATCATATTATTACTTTTACAGAAAAAAAAAAATAAGGATAAAATTTTCTTTACATATATTATTTTCACTACACTTCAATAAAATACTAAAGGTATGTATGTTTTGTTTTTACTTTGATTTTTTTTTTTTTTTATATGAAATATAGAAAATTGTATAAATAATATAAAAATAATGAATAGTATAGTATATTAATATTTTTGTTAGAAAAACAATGTCTAATATACCTAAATTTACATATCCTACATATTTGCAAAAAGTTATCATTTCTATCATTTGTCTTGTATACTAATAAGGAAAAAATTGAATGAATAGAAGGATTATGGGTAAGTCCACAAGCTTTACTATTCTCTGATCATCTCAAAACAAACACATGTGGGTGTGTTTGTTTGGGAGATTGGATTTAATTTTCACTATTCATCCTATTTTTTTCCCCCAAAAATATCAAATCAAACACTTATTTTTTATTTTTTATATTATACTAAAAATCAATTTTACATTCAAAACATCACATCAACACCTATTTATATCACATCATACAACTATTCAAATTAAAAATTTTTACTATTCAAATCCCAACTCAAAATCCAAACCCAAGACAAACACACAGTAAAATATTGGTTGGTAACTAGTAAAATTACTGAGACTAGTATAATTCAAACGAAAAGCTAAAAAGTTCAATCAAACTTAACAAGATGAATAAAGTCAGCCATCATTTTCTATTTCAATATATGGGAAAAAGCAAAGCTTGATAGCATACACATGAAAATTGCAATCTCACCATCAAATGAATATTATAATTAGAGCTGATATGAAAATGTCGTACCCTGCTGCGATGCTTGATTAGATGAACGAGTCAATCCCCGTGGATTGTGTATCGTTCCCATTTTTTGGTTGGGTCGTATATCTACACAGAAAGGGAACCGGAATGGGGATTGGAAGAGTTCTTGTAGGATGGATGTGGTGAAATACGGATTTGTGATTTGTTTGCGAGAAAAAATGAATTACCTCCCATCTCGAAGCCGGAAATATGTGCTTGTTCTTCTCGTACCAATGCCTCTCCACAACTTTACCGGCATGAGACTGTTGATCAAACAAATAACTTGGATTTACATATCCAGATACAAGTATCAATTATCGTAGTAAATTATAAAATGTTCACATTACACATGCCAATGTGTGTGTATGTTTTCAAGCTTGTTTTTGTTGGAATCTACTGTAAAATATTTTCTCTTAAAAACTATCACAACCAATATTTATTCTCCAAACACCATCAGTCGTTTTTTGAGCTCTTGACACTATTCATTAACAATAATTTTTTTTCAAAAACATCACATCAAATACTTAATTCTTTCTCACAAAACAACCCTAAACCTTTTACTATTTCCAAATTTTTTCATAACTCCCAAAGTCCCTATCTAAATGGAATCTTACTTCTTTCAAATTCAACATACTCCAAAAACATCTAAAACAATCCAAAACTTGAGCAAACGAACCTATTTTGGTGATTCATCATTCAATCATAAATGGTAGTTGAATTGTTGCCTCTTTCCGTATCACTTAAATATCAAAGTTTTTAAGGAAAAGAAATCGAATGATGAATGGAGTTATCTATTCTATTAGGAATTTAGGAATCAAACTTTTGTAGACAGAGCCCTTACCTCATCCTTCTCGATTGTAGCATCAGCGATGGTGCGAACATCCTCATGTACATCAAAGTGGAAAAGCTGCAAGTGAAAACAAAGAACAAACACAAATTGCATTCAAAATCAGTATCCCACTACACGTAAAGAGTCTCATCGATCCTTAAGATTCCCGCTTCAGAAGTAGGTTAATTTCCCTAAAATTAATGAAGTACAGATAGAAATATGATCTATTCACTTTAAGGTCAAGTTAATATAAAGCCATACTTACATCTGCGTACAACAATAATACAATTTCACAACAAAAAGAAAGATGAAATAAGACTGCAAACATCGATGGGATCTCCCTATGAAGACTAACTCAATTATATAGAATTCTTAAAAACCTCCTATGTTTACAGAATAATTGTATCTCTAAATACCATCCCAGAAGAGACTTAAACCCTACAACATAGACTAAAGTCATAAATCTTAAGTGAAAATATTAATGATTCAATTTGCTTTCTTAATTGACCATTTTGTTTATTAGTGTACTTCTTTTAACTTGTTTAGTAGTACAATGATATAAAGGACATGTCAAAAATCTGATAACATTTATGGAAATTATGGTAATGTTAAAAGATAAAAATCAGGTATGAAGTTATACATCTCACAGAATTGGAGATAAAGTGAACCTAAACTGCTGAGTGCTGATATCTGTGAAATTAATGGCCAATTTTCCTCATATAAAAAATGCTAATGAATGTGATGAAAGAAGGGAGCGGGAGCATGATGCAATGAATTACTTCTTAAAAAATTATATGAAAGAAAGACAGCATTTCACAGGTAATATACTGAAAGCAAAATATTTCAAAATTCAAAATAAACAATTGGTTTGAGTATGAGAAAAAAGTAGGTACCGGTCCACTTTTCCCTCTAGCCTTGTTCACAATCAGCTCATAAAAACTGTGTTGCTGCAATATGAAGAAAAACGGAGGGTAAATTATGAGGAGGCAGAACACATATATCAATTTATGCTTTTCTCAACTGATCTGATTAAATGATATTATATATTTATATGAAGGTTTCATCTGTGAATTAAAAAAATAAAATTGCTACTCCGAGATGGCAGTATCAGTCTTACATGAGGAATGATGAGATCCTCCTTCACATAAAGTAGATTCTCTACTGAAGCGGTCCGAACCTCTCGGAATTCTGGAGCAAGTTGTTGCTGAACAGCACGGAGAAACTCACCAATTGTATCACCTTTACGAACCTGAAAGATACAATGATCAATGCCAACAAAAATCCAGAATTCGGCTCAAGCACAATTATTAGCAGTGTCAGGTTAATTCCTTAAATTAAGAAAAAGACTAAGCATATATAACCTGAATGACTCTCCGATGACCAGTCCCATCCCAATAACTATAAGTAATCTCAAGAGGCTCATCTACAAGGTAAGAAACATACTTAAATTATAACATATACAAGAACATTGCTCCATAAAGCGTCATAGACAACACTAACTTTTGATTTGTTCTTGCTCGCGAAGCCATTGTTTTCGCAACCTTTCACGCTCAGCTTGTTCCTCAGCCTCCCTCTCACTGTAAGAATGTGCTTCAAACTCAAAAGCCCAGGATAAGTAAAGTATACAGAATTGTAGGGAAAAGATTCAGATGACAAATGGTAGATACTAGATATGCAATATGATACATAAGTATGGAAGGCGATTATTAAGGTAAAAAAAGAAAAGGAAGAGATTACACACCTATCTGGCAAGAAACTGGTTTCAACTGTAGGATCTTTTCCATATTTCCCAAATTTTTGGCGGCTCAACTTCTCCAATTCTTCATTCCCTTGCAATAAAGATGAAATAGCGCATCAAGGGAAATGTACACAGAATTAATCATTCCTACCCATCCCCAAAAATCATCATATAACATCTACATTTCAGCAGCACATTCTAATTGCATCTTAGCATGCACGTAGTCATTAATACTTCACAGGTAATGTTATTTTATAAATTAGCAATCAATAATTGCTTCAAGGAGCAGAATGGATATTGTTTGGAGGGCTCATACATCCTACAAACTATAACTTCATACACTCCACAAAACCTGCATGCCGATATATCCTATGCAATAGATAATTGACCAACACATTCCAGAAAAGGAGATGAAGAACATAAAAAACCAAATTAAGCGTACTGCAACAAAACACTTAGAAAAGTATCGTGATATCTTCTGCTTAGAAACCAATTCACCAGAATTCCAGTGACCATGAGCCATGGCAAATGTATACAATCTACAGCACATGGAAGGGAGATTTTAATCCATAATGCAAGTGATGTTTTTTTTACAAATGTAACATTGAAATCTTGCTGAGTACAGATACATAATTAAATAAAACATCATAAGAATAAGAACAAATTAAGCTGAAATTCTTACTATTTTCTTCCTCCTCATCATCGTTATCATTCTCAAAATCATCAGAAAAAGATAGTCGAGGGTCAGCCTTTATCTTCCGCTTCTTCAATTTCTGTAACTGAAGCTCTTCTTCTCTACAAGAAAAAAAGTGGAGATCAGAACAAATTGTGAAGAAAAATTTTAATTTTAAATATAATAATGAGAAAAAAAAAAAATTCATCAAAATATAACATACTCCTGCTGCAACTTCAGGAGTTTCTCCTTTTCTTCTTCTTCTATTTTGTTTTTAATATTCACCCTCTGCAGATAAATAATTATAGTGAATTCAACGACACAAACATTCAAAGAAGAAAAGGAGGGGAAGAAAACCAAGCCTAAGGAACAAACAATACCTTTTCAACATATTCTTCTCGAGTAACCAAACCAACAGTCTCCTTCTTGAATGCAGTCTCAAGAATCTGAACAATGAACCAATATTTGAATTTGACAAAACAGAAAGTAGGGAAAACAAAAGCAAAACGACCCATCATACTATTGCCGGACAGAGTCAGACTTTATCATAGCTTGAGTTATATACAACATTAAATTATATTAAGCTTGCTCTGGAGTGTAAATTTCGGGCTTGATTTCATTGTTCAATTTCAAAGTTAACAATTTCAAGCACTACAAGCCTCGCATCCTCAAGGCTTTTACGAAAAAGAAATTGTCTGCTACGGCATCAGATTGAAAAGTTTTCGAAAGGAAAAATAATAGTACCTCGGAGGTGCTGGAACCGAATTGGAGGAGACCAGGTTGGCCTTTGGAAGCTGCGGTTTTGTTCTTGAGTTCTTGGATTTTGCGACGCTCGGCTTCTCTCTGCTTCTCCAGGCGTCGAATACGAACGGCGTCCTGCGCTGTCCCAACGTAGCCGTCACCCATACCCGCCATGGTAATGCAGAGCAGCGAACAAACTAGGGTTTGGGTTTGGAGTTTCCGATCGAATTAGGAATCGGGAAGAGAATCGACCATAGTCGGGGACTGGGTATGTGCAATTTACAATTTCTTCCTCAAAATAGAAATCGTGTTCTTTAACAGCGCGACTATAAAATTAATTGTTGTAAAATCCGTGTTTTTAAAAAAATAAATAAATAAATAATTCATGTTGGTTCAATGTTATTGACTTGTTTCAGTTGTATTTTTTAATAATATTTTATTACTGTATATATAGTGTCAGATGTAAAAAATATTGTAATACTCCATCCACTTCATATATATTGTTGTAATATTATTATAGAATTAGTCAATAAAAATACTAATTATTTTTACAGTTAACTATTATTTTATATATTGTATAATATTATATATATATTGTATATAAATATATGTAAATAGATATAAGTGTGTATGCGGTATGTAAATATAATATATATTAGATAATGTATCTATGTATATATATTATCTTTGGTGTGTGCGTTAGTGTTAGTGTTAGTGTATATGTATATAATGATATAATAGTAATAATGATAGGAGAGCAGGGTGAGTGAGAGCATGAACGAGTGTGTTTATTTCTTTTAATAACTGACATATATATAAGCAGATAACCTCAACAAGAAGGCAAGGAAAAGCATACATATCTAATACGTAGCACTTTCATGGGTGTTACGTGTATAACACTCTCCCTTGGATGCTTTTATACAGAGAATGTGACTTGTTAAAATCTTACTAAGAAAAAATCATGTGGAACAAAAAAATTCTAGTGAAGGAAAAAGAGTACACCATTCTTGTATCAATTCGCTCCCCTGATCTGAGCATTATTTGAGATCCCTTAACCGACGCATCCTAATTTTCTTTACCAGTTTTTCAAATGTTGCCGTCGGCAATGCATTGGTTAATATATTCGCGAAATTATTATCTGATCGAATTTGCTGCACATTAATTTCACCATTTTCCTGAAGATCATGAGTGAAAAAGAATTTTGGTAAAATATGTTTCGTTCTATCTCCTTTGATGTAACCCCTTTTGAATTGAGCTATACAAGCTGTATTATCTTCATATAATGTAATCGGAGGGATTTTATCGTCAGGTATTAACCTGCAATTTTTCAGAATATATTGAGTCATAGACCTCAACCAAACACATTCTCGACTAGCTTTATGTATTGCTAATATTTCAGAATGATTTGACGAAGTGACAGTTAATGTTTGTTTCATCAATCTCCAAGAGATCACAGTTTCACCACAAGTAACTATATAGCCAGTTTGCGACTTTGCTTTATGAGTATCCGATAAATATCCTGCATCGGCAAATCCAATCAATTAATATCGAGAATCTTTCGAGTAAAATAACCCGAGATGAATTGTTCATTGGAGATAGCGAAAAATATGCTTAATCTCATTCCAATGTCATCGAGTAGGCGATGAACTTAATCTTGCCAATAATTTTACAACAAATGATATATCAGGGGGTGCTGCTAGCAAGATACATCAATGCGCCTATAACACTCATATATGACACTTCTGGGCCAAGTGTTTCTTCAGTTTCCTTTTTTGGTCTAAATGGATCCTTTATTGGATCGAGTGCTCTGACGATAATTGGGGTACTTAGTGGATGTGACTTATCCATCAGAAATTGTTTCAATACCCTTTTGGTATAATTTGATTGGTGGATGAAGATTCAACTTTCAAAGTGCTCAATTTGCATACCAAGGCAAAATTTAGTTTTTCCAAAATCTTTTATCTCGAACTTCTTTTTCAGATATTCAATAGTTTTCTGAATTTCATCAGGAGTTCCAATTAAATTGAGATCATCGACATATACACCGATGATTACGAATCCTGACCCATTTTTCTTTATGAAAACACATGGACAGATAGGGTCATTTATGTAACCTTCTTTTGTCAAGCTTTCGCCCGATTGTACCACATTCGGCCCGATTACTTGAGCCTATAAAAAGATTTTTGTAATTTGATGGAATATGATTCTTTTGGCTTTGATTTGAATGATTCAGGTATGTTGATCCCTTCTGGGATTTTCATATAGACGTCATTGTCTAAAGAGCCGTAAAGATAGGCAGTAACCACATCCATTAATCGCATATCAAGATTATTGTGTACTGCTAGGCTCACCAAATACCTGAATGTTATTCCATCCATGACCGGCGAATATGTTTCTTCAAAATCAATACCCGGTCTCTGGGAAAAACCCTGGGCTACAAGCCTTACTTTATATCTTGTGATATCATTATTTTCATTTTTTTTTTCTCACAAACACCCATCTGTAGCCAACAGGTTTCACATTTTCAGGTGTTTGGACTATGGGTCCGAATACTTGCCGTTTATTCAATGAGTCCAATTCATACTTAATTGCATATTTCCATTTTGCCCAATCATCTCTTTGCCGACATTCATCAACTGATTTTGGTTCATAATCCTCGTCATCTTTCATTATATCGAGTGCTACAGAATATGCAAATGCATTATTAATATTTGTTTTCTTTCTATTCCAATATTTTCCACTTGTGGTATAGTTAACAGAAGTTTCAATAACTTTATCATTACTTTCATCAGAATTTTTAGTATCAACCTCTTCAGGGGTTGTACTGACCTTTTCAGTTATCTAATCATTGTTGATATCTTCACCAGTATTTACAATTTTCCTCTTTCGTGGATTCTTATCCTTGGAACCCAATGGTCTGCCAAGTTTTACGCGGGCAGTATGCTCATTAGCACTTGGCACTTTCCCTTCTGGGCTATTTATTTTGGCTGGTGCATTTGCTGCTGCAATATATGATTTTGTAACCCTGGCAGCATCATTAAAAGTATCAGGCAATTGATTTGCAATTTTATGCAAATGTACAATTATTTGAACTTCAAGTTCACTATGTTTCGTACGATGATCAAATTCAAGTGGTATTTTCCATGAAATTTCTTTTTTCAGTTGATTATTGTCTCCCCCTAATGTCGGGAAATGTGATTCGTCAAAATGACAGTCTGCAAACCTCGCAGTGAATAAATCACCCGTTGTGGTTCAAGGTATTTTGCGATCGAGGGTGATTCATACCCGACATATATACCCAACATTCTTTGAGGTCCGATTTTCGTGCGTTGAGGTGGCGTAATTGGAACATAAACAGCACACCCAAATATTCGCAGGTGAAATATATTTGGTATTTTTCCAAAAACCAATTGAGTAGGGGAATAACAGTGATAACTGGTCGGCCTTATTTTCACGAGGGCTGCTGCATGCAATATAGCATGTCCTCAACATGATACGGGAAGTTTAGACCTTATTAACAATGGTCTGGCAATTAATTGCAATATTTTGATAAGGGATTCAGCGAGGCCATTATGCGTATGTACATGGGGAACAGGGTGTTCCACAGTAATCCCAATTGACATGCAATAATCATCAAATGTATGTGATGAATACTCTTCAGCATTATCTAGACGTATTTTCTTTATCGGGTGATTTGGAAATTGTGCTCGCAATTTAATTATTTGTGCAAGTAGTCTAGCAAAAGCTAGATTGCGAGTAGATAACAGACATACGTGTGACCATCGCGTTGACGCATCAATTAGTACCATAAAGTACTTGAAGGGTCCACACGGTGGATCTATTGGTCCATAAATATCACCCTGAATTCTTTCCAGAAAAGCTGGGGATTCAAATCTAATATTTGTTGAAGATGGCCTGATTATTAACTTCCCTTGGGAACAGGAGCACAAGCAAATTCATTCGGATTCAAAATATTTTTCTTTTTCAATAGAAGGCCATTTGAATTTTCAACAATTCGCCTCAGCATTACATTGCTAGGATGACCAAGTCAATCGTGCCAAGTTTTAAATTCGCTAGTAGCCATTTGGTCTACTAAGTGATATGTTTAAATTCAAGTACGTAGATTATTGCTTGATCTGGTTAAATTAGTTCTTCGATGCAAGCTACTTGACTTTGTTGAATCGAACAAAGCTATAATTAACCATCATCTCCCTATACTCTCTTTCTAGCTAGCTAACCAGCTCCAGCTAGAAAACTTGTTCAATTTATTCATCTAAGATCATGAAAGTTTTGTATATGAAGTATCAATTACTTTCTTCCGCTCAATTTTTTGATAAATCTAATCACATGTACCTAAACATCTTTGTTTTTTTCCTTCGATGAATGGATTGTTAGGACCAGCTGCCTTGCATGCAATCGCTACAAAGCATAACATGTGATCTCCTTGGGTTGATACATACAATTGAGCTTCTTTCATTACTTGATTCTCGATCTTTCAAGATATTTTCTTAAATAATAAACATCCTTTGTATTAATTAACTTAGTAAAATTTCATTTAACAGGGCCGGCTCCAACAGTACAAATAATGTACAACGTCTCACTACTACCCTGATAACGAAATTTCTTTTAAAGTGCTATTATTTTATTATACTCCATATTGTTTTTTATCGCTTTAAGCCTTATTGTGATCTAAATTTGTCTAATTAAAGAGATGTACAAAGTAAATAGTAATCAATATCTAACTACGTCATTAAGTCAGCTCAGGTCAAAGCAACAATCCATATAATATTGTATATTATATAATAATATTATATAATTAGTAAGTATATATATATATATATGAGGTTGGAGTGTATATTGTATATAAAGAATATATATTGATACATGTATATAATATGTAGAAGTAAATATATATGATCGACTAGAAAGGGAGCGACTGATAGATAGGAAGATAGAAGTAAAGTTTAGCGTGGGTGCTTATGAAATGATAATTGAATATTGTGAAGACTTATTTTTATTCTAAAAATTAGTACACATATATAGAGAGAGATCCACGTCTCCTCCACATATGTACTACGTAGACATATTGTGTATTGATTACAACATAATACATAGTATCTACGTGTACGTAACACTCCCCCTTGGATGTTTTATACAAATAAAATGTCTCGTTAAAACCTTATTACGAAAAAATACTGTGGAAAAAAATTTTCAATTTATCATTGCAGGAGTACCTACTCTGAAAACAATAAAACAGACAGAGACCAACGACGAGAGATCATGTGAAGAGCCGACTGCAGGAAAAAAAGAAAAGAGAAAGAAGTGAACCACTTGAAAAGATTAGTAGATGGCCACACATTCATACTAATGATAGCCACCTACTATACTTTCCGAGTGGTTTGCTTCATTCTTTTTTTTCTTTTTCGTTCTACAGCTAGCTCTTCACGTGATGTCTCGTCGTTAGGCTCTGTTTGTTTTATTGTTTTCAGAGTAAGTATTCCTGCAATGACAAATCGAAATTTTTTGTTAGTTAATAATTAGTTGTTGTTGCCAGTTATAGTATTAATCAACAACATATTAACAATCAAATCAAGTCACTCACCTTGTGGGATTTGATTTTTCCACCTGTTCGTACGCTTCCTCAAATAACTTCTTATTTTCCTTACTCCAGTCAAATTTATGTTTCTTGGTAGATCTTGACGGCTCATTGCTCAATTCCTTTTCTCCCTTGGACTCTGAACACAACTTGCCACAACGATCATGCATCCTTATGGTTCTTAGACTTCCCGAGCAAAGTTATTCATCATTTTTTCTTATAATAATGACAAGAGCCACATCTACTATACTTAATACTGGTTTGCTTCTTTCTTCTTCATTTCTTCTTATATTACAAGCACCCAAATTAGCGATGACAATTGGTCAGGTCCACCCGCACCCGAGACCTGATCCGAATATTCCTTATTGGACTTGAAACCCAAATTGTATCCGATTATACCCGGACTCGATAAGACCCGACCCGTACAATATTTGATAAAACCCAATAGAACCGAAACTTTTTTATAATTCTTAAAATTTAACTCAAAATTGGATCAAACCGGGATCCGGACCTGATATATATTAAAATTTATAATTTATACATATTTTTTAGAAAAATACTATAATAAAAAATGAATAAAGTAAACTAAAAATATGTTTTTAATATAATTTCTATTATTAAAAAAAATTATATATATACATAATTGATATATTATTAGTTTATTAATCGGATCCGTTTCCTGGTAGGGATCCGAGACCTAACCCAGATCCCATAAGAATATACTATACCTGATACGGACCCAGATCCAAAACTACAAAAGAAATGGTATATTTGTAACGGAATTCCGTCACTAAAGATCACGTAGCTAACGTAATTCCATCATTAATTCCGTCTCTAATATCATTAGTAACAGAAAAAGTGAATTTAATGACGAAAAAATCTCGTTACAAAAATGATATTTTCTTATAGTGCAATACATGAATAATTGGTCCTGACCCAAATAAATGAGTTGGGTCCAGATCGGATCTCGAGTCTACTTGGGCCCATTTTCATCCTTAGGTAGGTGAGGGAAACCCTTGTTGTAGATCCGAATTGGAACTATTCTTCAATACTATTATACTACCTTCATCCGGCTCTAAGGGTTTTATTTACTTTTTGCGTATTGATTTTTTAATATTAATTATTATATCATAATATAGTACAAATTAAGAAAAAATTGCAAAAATACTTCCATAACTATCTTATAATACTAATAGAATGACATTTGTACAAAAATTTATACAAATATAAGAATTTTTTTAAATGTGACCCTAAAAGATAGACAAATGGAAAAATAACATTAGTTTTTTATTTTTATTTAAAAAAAATTTACATTGAATACTACTACTTTCGTCCCACTTAAATTGTCTTATTTTGCTTAGACACATAATTTTAGATATTGTGTAATCAGTAATTAATTAATAAGTGTATTAGTAAAGATAATTATGATTTAATAAAAATAATTATATATTAAGATTAAAATGACTAAATAGTTTAATTAAAATAAAAAATTAGAAATTTTAAAATGCAATTAAGGTGTCTATTTATATTTCCCAAAAAAAAAAGACAAATTATGTGGGAAGACGAAAATAAAAAGAATGGACAAATTAAGTGGCACGGGGAAAGAATACTTCTTATTATTTTTATAAATTTTCAAAACTTTTTTTACACAAACAATTTCAGAAATGTTTGTACCATAAATGTTTTACTATATATATCAAACTAGCAGAATACCCATGCTACGCACGGTGAAATCAACAAAAAAAATTATAATAATTATTATTTTTTGTTTAATAGTAATTTCTTTATATATTATATATATATTTTTAATTAATATAAAAAAATAAAATAATATCAATGAATTATACTATCTCCGTAAATATTAAATTTTGTAGCATTTTACTTTTATTTCTTAATTGAATATAAGATATAATAGTATTATTTAAAATAATTTTGAATGTAAAATAAATTATATTTTAAAAATTTAATATATTTTTTTTACATCTTCTTTATAACCATAATTACAAATAAAAATTATTTATCAATATATACGTTGTAATTCTAGAATAAATTTAAAACATAAGTCTATGTTTTTTTAAAACATATATATGCGTTTATATAATTATTTTAAAAATTAGTAAAATATATACATTTAACTTTGGATAGTATTATTCATATATTTTAAATTTATTTTATCATTTTTAAATACAAATATATTAAAAATTAATTAATAAAAAATATATCTAGAATCTACACAACTTCATCACTTTTATTTCTTAATTGAATATAAGATATAATAGTATTATTTAAAATAATTTTGAATGTAAAATAAATTACATTTTAAAAATTTAATATATATTTTTTTTTACATCTTCTTTATAACCATAATTACAAATAAAAATTATTTATCAATATATACGTTGTAATTCTAGAATAAATCTAAAACATAAGTCTATGTTTTTTTTTAAACATATATATGTGTTTATATAATTATTTTAAAAATTAGTAAAATATATACACTTAACTTTGATAGTACTATTCATTTATTTTAAATTTATTTTATCATTTTTAAATACAAATATATTAAAAATTAATTAATAAAAAATATATCCAGAATCTACACAACTTCATCTTTTCATTAAATATTATACAATAAATTAAGAAATAAAAATATATAATCCGAAATAAATTTCTTATAATACAAAGGAAAAACAAACAAAATCTTCGCTACATCAGCTGCCGCCAGATTTTCTGCAAGCTCGAACTAAAAATATCATCATCATCTACCATCATCCACTAATTCTCGGCCAAACACATGCACCAAATAGAGTCGCAGAAACTTTTCCGGAAAGAAATATGTAATATAAATTATTATTTACATTATATATTTGAAATAAAATATGCAATATAACTAAAATAATTTAATATTAAATTTGGAAAAAAAATATGCAATATAACTAAATAATTTAATGTTAAAATAACAAATTAATTTATTATGAACAAAATCAATTAAAAAAATTTATAAAAACTATACATATATCTGGATGTGTTTATAACATGATTGATTATGAAAATAAAATTATTATTCATATACATATTACAATTTCTGTTTTTTACAACTTAAAATATTTATGAAAAAATAATAATAAAAATAACATATAACTTAATATAAATTATGATCAATTGCTAATAAGAATTTAAATTACACTTAAATGTATAATAATATAATTTTTATATATAAAAAATTAAAAAATCACCAAACCTATCGCTAACAACTTTCGATATAAACAATTTAGAAAAAACCAAAAAATCTAAAAATTATAAATATATATAGATAAAATATTATCAATAAAAAAAATTATCAAAAAGTATTTGAGATTCTAATTTTATACCACAATAAAGAAGAATAGCAAAAATTCCAACTTTATGGCTGCGCAAAAAAAAAAACACAACAAAATAAACAATTTAGAAAAAACCAAAAAAATCTAAAAATTATAAAAATATAAAGAAGAATAGCAAAACAACTCAATATTATCAATAAAAAAAATTTCTCAAAAAAGTATTTGAGATTCCAACTCTATGGCTGCGCAGAAAAATTATAAAAAAATATATATAAAAAAATAAACAATTTAAAAAAATAAAAAAAATCCAAAAATTATAAAAAAAAATATATATAAAATATTATTAATAAAGAAGAATAGCAAAACAACTCAATATTATCAATAAAAAAAATTTTATCAAAAAAATATTTGGGATTCAAACTTTATGGATGCACAAAAAAGAACTAACAAAATAAACAATTTAGAAAGAACAAAAAAAAATCTAAAAATTATAAAAATATATATAAAAACAGATTATTAACAAAGAAGAATAGCAAAACAAATCAATATTATCAATAAAAAAAATTATCAATAAAAATAATTATAAAAAAAAAGCAACAATTCATTTGTAAATGCATCAATATAATAAATTTCAAATATTCTTATTCTCGCCATTTAGTCGTATTACCATTTTCTCACATGTCTATAAATATAGAAAAAAAAAAATCAGTTTTCCTCCACTAATATTGAAACCACCGTTTCAATCCCACTTATCTTGATAATTAAAAAAAACAATAAACTCTATAAGAATAACAATTAAAAAATTGTAGTTTGATTTTTTTTTAATTACAGTTTTGAGCTCTTATATATATATATATGATATGATATAATATATTTTGTATTACAAATATCACATTAAATACTAATTTTTTATTTTACTTATGTTTAAATTTTTTTAAAAATTTCAATTTTTTTTTTAAAATACTCCTTTTGTCCCACTAAAAGTGTCCACGTTACAGTAAACACGAGAATTTATGTAAAATATAATTAGTAAGTAATTAAAAATGTATTAATAACAATAATAATTGTATAATATAAATAATTATAGATGAAAATTACAATAACTACATAGTTTAATTACTATTAAGAAAATTAAAAATTTTAAATTTTAAAATATTGTTAAAGTGTATAATTATATTTAAAAAATAAATAAAAAATCATGTAAAATATATAAAATTGAAAAAAATGAATATTTTATATGGAATGAAAAAGAGTAATGTCTAAAGTGAGCTCAAAATTAATGGAACTTATTGTATTTTGGTATTTAAATTGGAATAATACTCTTTCCATTTCATTCCAAAGGGACCGAAATTCTTTTAAATTTTTTGACATTTTAGGTTATTATATATGTAAAATTTAGATAAAAATAAAAAAATATTTTGATATTAATATATAATTATTTTTCTTAGCAATTAAATATTTTTCTCTAGTTTTATGTTTGGATTCAATCCCTGTACAAAATTTGTACTTACTGCATTCTTTCCTTTGAATTTTTTTTCTATTAACTCATTACCTCTACCTCAATTCCAATATTACCCTTGTCTCTCAACTTCAAATCTATTTTATCATTTCTGATTTTTTCTCTGTACGTTAGGTTTTTTCCGCGCGAAGGATGATTCATTTGTCTAGCATCCGGTTTTTTTCACGTGAAGATTCAGTGTTTGATGGCTAAACTTTCAGGGATTCCGAATCCAAATCCCAAGCTTTAGGTTTATTCGTGCGAGGGAGCGAGTAAGGTGAAGGTTTGATTCCTCGGCATGTGATCTTCTTTTGGTCTGATAATTTTGTTTGTTAATTACGGTGGTGTTAGTAGGGCTCGCAATCGATCCCACCCACGTTCAGTTGAAAACGAAGACTCAGGTATGATTGATCATTTCACTGTTGTTTGATATTGTAGGTAACTGTATATTTTAAAATAATTTTTGTGATCGATGTTCTTATTTGGCTCTTGGAGATTATTGTTTAGGTATAGTCAAAATGTGAGGTTTTCTGGTAGTATGTGTTGGCATTTTTACATGAAGCATTTTTTTGGTGTAGTATACATATATTCAGTAATCTTATACTTATGTATTCTGATATTGTATGATATATGTTTTAAAGATTCCCCAATTTTGTTGATATATACTACGATCACTGATCTATGAACCTTGGTATTTATTTCATGTTCTTGTATATTGGATGTTCGTAAAAACTTATTGCTATATAACGGTGTATGCTGAAAATGATGAAAATTGGAAATAATTTTGCTGGAGGTTAAGGGTTGTTCTTTCACATAGATGATCAATATAATTGGAAAGATTTTTTTTTTTTTTTTTTCCGATAGACACTCGAGACTTCTAAAATCCATCTCCGCATATTTCTAGAGCCTACCACACATACTATCTCTGATACCTAGTTGACAACTTCTGCACTCAGGTATGTGTAGAATATATGTGAGAATATTATAATATGCTTAACAAGGTAATTATATTTGGTTATAGAAAATGCGGAAATATCTTATGCAAAACAAGAAACGATAGACATCCGTTTTCATTAAAGCCAATTATGCATCCCTACGGAAGGATTCTGAGCAACATATAACGTCTGTTGTCATATGTCTATATATGATTTTTGCGATGAATATTACAATATAGACCCATAATATGGATGTAGCAGAAAACAACCTGCAGACAGAAATAATTCCTCCTGCATCACCTATCCAACTAGCATGGCAGAATAAAAGGCAGTTTGAATAACATCAGGTGAAACAAACTAAAAATTATGATTGCAATGAGACTTTATCGTAGGTATTTCTGGTTTCTCATCTTGTGGATGAAATTTTCTTTTATTTTTAGAAGATTATATTGAACGTAAATCTGTGTATGAGAGGCCACTATTGAATTATTTAAAAATTAGATGATATTCTCTTGTATATTCCTGGGTGTACACAATTATTATGTCAGAGTACGTAGCATTCCAAACTAATTCTTCCAGAATAATTTCCGAAGGTATATAAATTCATAACAAGAATATGTTGCAGGTTATTTTAGTTATATAAGATATGATCCAAAGTAATAATTATCAACAACGACAATACATTACACATGATATTGGCCTATTAAACGTGTTTTCTAAATACTCGTTACGGTATAACATGACCCATAATGTACTCTCATTGTATATCATAAATCACATTAACATAAATCACATATATTTATGCGAGTATTTAATTTTTTCGTCGGAGTTGTTACAATTAAAATACGAGTATATTGTAACGTTTAGAGAATATATTCATTAATACCAAAGATATACATAATTCGAATATGCTGGGGTATATTCATTATGACCAAAAGTGTACGTATCTAATAAAACGGTTGTGTGTTTGTATATGAAAACATTCATATTCATATAAAAGTATAATTTTGTAAACAATGGTATATAAGTATTTATCAAGATTTTGTCACTAATGGTAGTTGAATCAAACAACTAGTAGTTGATTACAACATATCCACTTTCTCGGAAGTTAGCGTACATCAATGAATATTTCTAAAATAACTTATGGGATCACATATCCTTGAATTCAAAGGTGGATGAGAATGTCACTTAAGATATATATGACATAACATATCATGTGGTGAACCATAATAATAGATATTTTGGAGTTAGTGCATAACTAATTATGCATGATATTCTATGTATTGTGATTGTCCGTGCAAACATTTTTTAGAGTAGGAAGAAACTCCCAACAAGAAAAATCATGTTAAAAGGTATAGTAAGTAAATTTACGCATTAGATATATTGGACTCTCCCATCCTATGAGGAACGTATTAGTAATTAATGTATATATGGAATGTGTCCATTAATGCTTTCAGAACCTTTGGTGAGTACACATATTCCCAATATATGTTGAATATATATAAAAGTACTTATAAAACATATTCTTTAATACGAGTACATTCAATCAATTCAGAAGTATCTAATTTAATGGAATAGAGGAACAAATATCATCATTGGGATTGTGTAGCTTCCACTTGGGGGTCTTTTGACACCCAACCATGATTGTAGCTAGCTTACATGACTATAGGTTGAAAAGATTATTACAATTTCGTCGAATATTTGGGTTTATCAACCAATACTATTGAAATGATCATTGAGATCATTTATTCGTATGTTCAAGGATAGAAGAGAATGTCACATAAAATAAGTTTGACATAACATATGATGTTGTAAATTATGCTAAGAGATATTGATAAGTTAGTGGATAACTAATGAGATATGTCTCGGTCCCTACACTCTTTATTAGCTTTGTCCATATTGGTATTTTGTAGACTAGAAAAAAACATCCCCAACAAACAAATGTATAGTATAAGGAGTAAATATTATACACAAGACTTATTAGGACTATTCACACTATAAGTAAGCATTTGCCATTGAGATGTACATTGAACGTGTTCATTGATATTTTTAGGATAATATGGTGAGTACACATTTTTTTCACCACATGTCGAATGTGTATTTAGTTACTTATTAAGCCTATTCTTTAATAGGAGTACATGCAATCGTATCAGAAATATGTAAATTAGTTAAATAAGGAATATATATCTTCATTGAGGGTATATTGTTCATATTTAGGAGTTTCTTCACATCCAACCATAAAATATTGTGAACCAAAGAACTATAGAGAATTATTCAACAGAAAAACTTATTTCAACTTCATTACCAATTCTAAACAATTGGGACTTGATGTCAAACATATTCACAATCACTTATAATCAATGTCAAAGTAGCTTCTTTTTCAAACAATTCTAAATGAGTGACCATAGTTTCTTTCAACTTCTCAAGAATCTCAATCTTGGTTAATCTTCCCTTGAACAATCTCGAAAAGCTTTCACATAATACGACGGCATTTTCAGATACATACACGCCTTTTGAGTGCAAAGCAAGAATTACAAAGAATTCTTCAACATAAAGTTTTATTTCAATTTCATAACTAATTTTAAATGACTAGGACTCAGATGTTAAACATATTTACAATTGCCCACAACCAATGACATGGTAGCTTTATTTTCGGACAATCTAAAAAATGCCCAAACGGCGTGAGTTGCAGAACGTTCAGTTGTTTGTCATTCATTCCAACTTTAAGTTTAGCCATGTTTGTATAGAAGAAAAGTATAGAGAATCTGGAGGTAAGTCCTTTGTATTCTTTTTCGGGTCTGCCATCATTTCAGAATAAAGACATCTTTGTGAGTATGACATAACTACGAAGGTAAATAATCTTCTAATTGAGACATATAAATTAACAGTCAAGGCACACCAATAAAGACACTCGCAAACAATATAAAGAACAAATAAAATTTTACTAATTGACAAAATAGATACATCTATAACCAACTTCATAATAGAGACATCTTCCAACACATTAGTATTTATAAAATCACCTAACAAGAACAAGTTGTCTACAATATTCGAAAAAAACAAAGAGTACCGCCCCCTTTACATCTAAATCATTTTACTATAAATGCACACCTATAAAAATACAACTGAAAGTACTTCTATAAATAACAAGATTATTTATAATTTTCAACACATAAAATAGCTTATATTCGACCCGATAGTGAGATACGAAGTTCAAAGTAAAATACTGTCACTGAGGCTTTTATTAACCCAACCGACGCACAAATAAAATAGATACAACCACACCATGAACTTAAAATTCCAATCCTACAAAAAACATAAACTTTAACTTACTTTTTCGAATTTCTTTTTGGTGATGAGGTCTTTTTCGACATCTCAAACAGAAACAGAGCTTTGGGTAGTGAATAAAGACTTTTTACGGTGGATGAAATTCCTTCAAGGAGGCTCGACGGCAATTACTTCAGTGAGGACTTTAACGGCAAGGGAAAACGTGCAAGGAGAAGGGTTTGAAAGTGATATAACATCAATGATTCGGATGGTGGGTTCTATTAAGATTTTATTTTGTTTTTGAGTTTAAATTTCTTTAATTGATATTAGAATATAAATAGAAATTTTACACATAATTATAATAGTTTTTGGTACAACGGGATAATTTTGAAGTACTGAATAGATAATATTGGTTTATATAAAAATAATGTAAGTACATACTATACTATAGTCATTATATTATATGATAATTTAGGGTCAAATGAATATTAGGAATTAAAGCATAATTGAAAATAAAAAGTAGGGAGTGCAGTTAAGTCAATGAATTTATATATACTAGAGTGAAGCCGTGCTATGCACGAGGTAGTTATAAATTTTATTGAATTATTAAAATTAATTATTGTTATTAAATATATATAAAGTTTTAATATGAGAATTATTTGAATAAATTAAAATATTTTATACGATTAATTTTTTAGTATTTTAAATATTAAATTAATAAATTTTATCGATTAAATATATATTGCAAAAACAATGTCTATATATAATTTAGTGGTATCTATTCATATTTTTATAAGTAATTTTTAAAATTATAATTTAGTTGAAAATTATATCGATAAAAAATTTAAGATATTTGAACAAAACAAAAATCAAATTTCATTAATTTGTTACTGTCATTTTAATATAATTAAATTATAAAATACTTTCTCCGATCAAAATAATTATTTCGATTTATTTATTTTTAGTTATCTCACATTTTGCATTAAAAGACAATTATCTAAAAAATCATGCAAATATACTTTAGGAAAATAAAAAATGGACGGAGAATGTATTATTTAAAGAACGTTTAATTAATTAAGAAAATCAAATATAACGTAATTATATATTATACTGGTGGGACTCACCATCTAAAAATTTTTTAAAAATATTATATTTGTGGTGAGATCCACCATTAAATTTTTTTTTTAAAAATAAAAAATAATATATTTGTGGTGGGACTCATAAAAAAATTTTTTTTAAAAAAAATTATGTGTCGCCACGTGGCAACACAAAATCAAGGATAAATATATATATATTAGATTAGATTTTTTATGTCAATGAGTTTAAATCGAAGTGTCCGTAAAAATATACAAGTAAAACGCATTAAATAATAATTTATAAGAATGGAGGGGCGAAAAGCAGCAATGATGGGCGCTACATTACAAAGTTATACGAAAAGGTGTACGCCCGATGCCAACCGTGCAGGCCGTCACCAGCTGACGCGTGTGCGGGTACGCATTTCGCTCCTCCGCCACTGCCACTGCAACTGCCACACCTTCCATAATTGCTGCTCCTGCTGCCGCTGCCGCTGCCGGCCTCCATTTCCAATCTCCTACCAACGAGCTTTTCTGCTGCTCACGTGCTCTCCGTGCTTCCATTGGTTTGGTTTGGTTTACCAGCGCGATTCAAGTTTCTGAACCGACTAACTGATCGACAGATTCAGGCTGAAATTCAATCCGTTTGCGCCGCTGCCTGTTGCGTGTGGAGATTTAATTCATTCACCGATTGCGGTATATATATCTATATATATTTTGGATTTATATGCGTCACTGTGGATTTGGATGATTTGCGTAGGCACTCGTCAGATGATAAATTCTACGGTTTTGGGCGAGGGAGATATGTAGGATTTTGTATTTTATTGTTCCTTTATTTTTTATGTTTTAATTGGACGTGTGCTTTCGAATTTCGAGACGCTGCTGTGAGATTTCTTTGACGCTTAATCGGTGCTTGTTGCAGTCGTCTAATCTAGATTTTGTGTATGTTTATGGATATGTGCGCTGTTTCTCTGCTTACTTAGAAGATGCGAGATCATTCTGAAACACAAGTGTTCGTCCTTGCAACAAACCTAGGTGTGTGTGTACGTTTGAAATTGCATCATTCTTCGTGTAGATAATTGAGATTTCTGTTGTTTTTGAGAGGCCACATTCGATTTAATTCATCAAATTTTGAAGTCTGTGTGTGGATAATTGAGATTTCTCATGTTTTTGAGAGGCTAAATTCTGTTTAATTCATCAAAATTTGAAGTCTGGGTGTTGATAATTGGGATTTCTCATGTTTTTGAGAGGCTAAATTCTGTTTAATTCATCAAAATTTGAAGTCTGGGTGTTGATAATTGGGATTTCTCATGTTTTCGAGAGGCTACATTCAGTTTAATTCATCAAAATTTGAAGTCTGTGTGCTCTCCTCACTCATCATAATGTGAACAACTGCAGATTGCATAGGAGAAGCTCTACCGCAATGTCGACACTCACAGTAGATGTACTGCAAAATGGTTATGCAAAGAACTCCGATTCTTCAAGCAATACGCGTGAATTAGAAGAAATTGATTTTTCAAAGCTACCTGACAGGCCTAAAACTTTGAATCTGAATAGGCAGCGATCCTATGATGAAAGGTCATTTACTGATCAGCTGCCGTTGCCCTCAGTGTTCTCTCCCCATCCACCCTCTAGAGCAGAGAACTTCTCACGGGAATTCGACCATTTTGACAGTGTGTATTCGCCAGGGAGGAGGTCAGGACTCAATACTCCTATGTCACAAATTGGCTATGGCATGGCCGCTGAGCCACATCCCATGATAGCCGAGGCTTGGGAACATCTTATGCGGACATTAGTGTATTTCCGTGGCCAGCCGGTTGGGACGATAGCTGCATTAGATAACTCCGAAGAAAAACTTAACTACGATCAGGTGAAGACGACAAATTATCCTTTTTAAATTCTATAGTATTTCTAGTGTTTTGGATTCCTTAGCTAGCCACTGAAGAATTCTTTCATTGTATATATGGGAATGAGCTTCTCGGTAACCAGAATTTACTATTTGGATGAAGCATACACAATAGGGTTGATCATTGTTGCAAGATTTTTGAAAATTGAAATTTTTTGTTATATCAATGAAAAATAGATTGCTATTAGCTGCAAGTATGAAAAAATTTTGTGTCTATATTTTGATCGTATGATTCTCGTATCAGACAGCACTTATGTTTGTTTTTCCACGTAAAGTGATTCGACTTTATGTTAAGATCAGGGACTTGTTAGAGACATTTATTAGCCGGTTTCTGAAGCTTTAACTTGTGTAGGTATTTGTCAGGGATTTTGTTCCAAGTGCATTGGCTTTTCTAATGAATGGACAGCCAGAAATTGTGAAAAACTTTATCTTGAAGACCCTTCGGCTCCAGTCATGGGAGAAACGGATCGACAGGTTTCAACTGGGAGAAGGTGTTATGCCGGCTAGTTTTAAAGTGTTACATGATCCAACCAGGAATACTGAAACATTGATAGCTGATTTTGGCGAGAGTGCGATTGGAAGAGTGGCTCCAGTTGATTCTGGCTTTTGGTGGATTATACTTCTTCGGGCGTACACTAAGTCAACTGGAGACACGCTTTTGGCTGAGAGGCCAGAATGTCAGAAGGGCATACAACTGATTCTCAGTCTGTGCCTTTCTGAGGGATTCGATACATTTCCTACGCTTCTCTGTGCTGATGGCTGCAGTATGATTGATCGTAGGATGGTAAGGCATTGATGCAGAAATGCTAACTCTCTATTCGATATGCTTCTGACTAGCATTATTTTTGAAACATTTGGATTTGTAGGGCGTCTATGGGTACCCGATTGAGATCCAGGCGCTTTTCTTCATGGCTCTAAGATGCGCCATGCTTTTACTGAAACAAGATGCCTCGGGCAAGGAATTTATTGAACGAATCATCAAGCGTCTGCATGCTTTGAGTTATCACATGAGGAGTTACTTTTGGCTGGATCTGAAGCAGCTGAATGACATCTATCGGTATAAGACAGAGGAATATTCCCACACGGCTGTCAACAAGTTTAATGTCATGCCGGATTCCCTTCCGGAGTGGATTTTTGATTTTATGCCACTTCATGGAGGATACTTTATCGGGAATGTTGGCCCTTCAAACATGGATTTCCGCTGGTTTTGCCTTGGAAATTGCATTGCAATACTATCGTCGCTGGCAACACACGATCAAGCAACTGCCATCATGGATCTTATTGAATCACGATGGGAGGAATTGGTTGGAGATATGCCTCTTAAAGTATCCTATCCAGCTATGGAGACCCATGAATGGCGAATTGTGACAGGATGTGATCCAAAAAACACCCGATGGAGCTACCACAACGGTGGATCATGGCCAGGTACATTGTGAAATGAATAGAATCATAATCCTACTGAATTTTATCTTTTTCGCCTTTTCTTCATGCTTTTCTAGTTGTTACTTCATAAATTATCGTTTGGATATATGTTTGCCTGCCGTACTTTAATGTCTCTTCGTCGTCATCACTTACATGATATATATATATATATATCGTGTGTAGTGGTTTCATGTATTTCCGATGATTCTTTTTCAGAAACTAAAATCACTAAATTGCATAATTTGTTTTTGTGCACTTGATATTAGTTTTTGGAAAAAAAAAGCAACATATAAAATCTATGAATCGATTACTGCATAGTGCATAATGATACGTTAGCGACCACATACTCGAAAATCATTGCTATATAGAAATGAGTAGAATCATAATTTTGCCAGTATATATATTTTTTCCCGCGTTGTCTACATCTTCTTCTAGTTCTTACTTCGTAAATTATCGTTTGGATATATGTTCACTTGCCGTATTTTGATTCCCAACCTAGAAGTCTTGTCATCATCATCCCTTAGTATGTAGCTTATGTAGTGGTTATTTCATGCACTTCCGATGATTCTTTTTCAGCAACTAACATGACTATGTCGCATAGTGTGTTTTTGACATTCTGTGCGCTCTATATTAGTTTCGGGAAATAGGCTACATGTAAAACGTATGAATCGATCATTGCATAATGATACATTAGCAACCAAAATACTTGAAATCATTTGCTATGTAGAAATGAATAGGACCATAATTTTTCTGATTTTTTTTTTGGCCTTTTCTACATGCTTTCTAGTTGTTAATTCATAAATTATTGTTTGGATATATGTCCGCTTGCCGAATTTTGATTCCTTACCTAGAAAATGACTCGTCATCATCATCTTACATTCTTTCTGATGATTCTTTTCCAGTAACTAACATGACTACATTGCGCAGTGTGTTTTTGTGCGCTTGATATTTGATCACTGCATAATGATACATTAGCGACCAAAAGACTCGAGAATCATTGCTTTCAAAGTTATATAATGGTATGAAAACCAGCAGTAAGTATACACGCTGAATGCTTGCTGTCTATTGATGTCTGCTGCAGTGCTGTTATGGCTACTTACAGCGGCATGCATCAAAACGGGGCGTCCCCAGATTGCAAGACGTGCGATTGAGCTTGCTGAAACCAGGCTGTCGAAAGACGGGTGGCCAGAATACTACGACGGAAAGTACGGGCGGTTTGTGGGTAAGCAAGCACGGAAATTCCAGACGTGGTCGGTGGCGGGGTATTTGGTGGCAAAGATGATGCTGGAAGACCCTTCGCATTTGGGCATGATCGCAATCGAGGAAGACAAGCAGCTGAAACCCGTCCTGAGACGATCCTCGTCGTGGACGGCCTGATCTGATCTCATCTCATCTCGATTAGTTGCCCGTCAAGTTAGGCTTATATATGATTCTTCTAATGTGTAGTGTAGCGCCATGGAAGATGGAACTGAACTGGAACTATATGTGTTTCTTGCATTCTTTTGCTTTATGTTTTAGTGTGTTTTGGATTTTGGATCATCTTCTTTTTATTACTCTTTCCGTCCCAAATACCGTATCTGCTATACTGTAAACACGGTGTTTTAGGAGGGATGTATGCAATATATAATTAAGAATGTATTAGTGAAAATAATTATTCTATAATATAAATAATTATAAATTAAAATTAAGATAACTAATTAGTTTAATTAAAATTAAAAAAATTAAAATGAGATTAAAGTACGTAATTATTTTTAAAAAAAGGAAAGTGACCTGGTATGTGGGACCGACAGAAATGACAACGTGGACATGGTATTTGAGATGGAGGGAGTATTTAGTTATTGGTAAAACTTGCGTGTGATCCCGGAATTGCAATCAAAGGCATATAATCCACCACCGTGATGTGCTAGGTAGCGTCGGAGAAGTTTATATATATATATATGGAGATGATATAATTATTATATGGCAAAATTGCTCATAACACTCCTGCTTTTGAAGTTCAGTTCAAAAATTTTTCTTATATTTTAAAAATTACACGACACCTCTTATATTTTTTTAAAATATTGCATGAAATTCTGTCACTATGAAATTTTTCTTGTGTTCTATCTATATGTTTTTGCTTTCTTGCAATATCTTTTAAAGTATAAAGAGTGTCGTACAATTTTTTAAAGTATAACGAGGATTTACGTTGAGTTTCGAAACTACAGAGGAATTTAATGCAATATTTTTTAAGGTATAAGGACCGCCATGTAATTTTTAAAATAAATGAGAGATTTACGTTGAGTTTCGAAACCATAAAAAAGTTACGTGCAATTTGAGCATTGAACTTGATAAGGCTAATTCGACTAAGTTAAAATGTTTACTAATTTCATACGTGCAATAAAAATATATAAAATTTATTTGTTATAAAAAATATATATTTTTGTGAAAATAAAAAAACAAAATAATACTACATCTAAATTCTTTTTCAAATTATAATCTAAAAGCAAAATATTTGTTATTTTATAATTTTAAACTATAATTCATATTATTTAATGTGTATTTTAAAATTATGTTATGTTAAATTAAAATATAACAAACAAGAAGATTAATGTACTATAAATCTAAACATATAAAATAGAGGTTAACACATTGTTTAAATTAATACAACAATGTGCTATATTAGTTTACGAAATGATAATATTTAATTAAAAATAGTATAAAATAGAATGTAAAAGACTAAAATATCTTAGAAGGATTTTAAAAAATATGTTAGAATAATAACCAGTGATAGTTTGAAAAAATAAAAATAATTTGTTACAAACTAAGACCACAATTACTAAATAAAAAATAAATCAATTGTTTTGCAAAAGACAAAAATAAAAAAAGAAGACAATTTTTATTGAGACGGAAAAAATATTATATAATTTCTTGTATTATTATTATTATTATTATTATTATTATTAACTGCCCATAAAAGTTAAAAAGATTAATAAAAAAAAATAAAAAATAAAAGGGTTACCTCGTTTGACTCTGTCTGTGTATGAGTTGTTCTCTTCCAATGAATGCTGGTCAAACAATCGCCCCTCGATTTGATTTCCTTTTCCTTTTTTTCGCTCGCTATTACATTACGGAGTATTCCTCCCTCCATTTGATTTCTTAGATTTCCTCTCCAAATTCACTCTTCCCCTTTCCCACTTTCAATCCGGATTGTTAAGGAATCTTTTTCGAATCCTCCCTATTTGTTAATTTAATCCAATTCGATCCCTCTTTCAACCACCCTGCTTGCCTGCCAGGGAAGATTAATCAATCAATCAATCGATCGATCCATCGCCGATATGAAGCCGCCGAGGAGGCCGATCCAAGCTGTAATCGCATGGCTCCGGCGGCAGCCACCTAAGGTCAAGGCCTTCATCGCCGTTATTAGCGGCATGGCCGCCCTTGTCCTCCTCCGCGCTATCGTTCACGACCACGACAATCTCTTCGTCGCCGCCGAGGCTGTGCATTCCGTCGGAATTACCGTTCTTATCTACAAATTGACCAAGGAGAAGACTTGCGCCGGTATGCCTAGGGTTTCCACTTCGATTGATTGGGGATTTAATTCAATTACCCATTGTTCATCGATTGCTATCATTATTTCAATTGTTCATTGATTATTTTAATCTGTTTGGATACAAATTTTGGCGAATTGAGAGTTGGATATTTTGTGGAAAATCTTGTTTGATTTCGTGGAAGAACATTGAAATTGGACTTGGAAATTTTCTTCTGTTGCTGTAGATTCGATTATGAGTTATTAACATATGCCTAGAATGGATTGGAATTGTGCTTTAGGAAGCCTATTGTGAATGCTTGTAGGTCATATTTTGATCTTTGTTGGTTAACTAAAAAGATTTCCGAATTCGCTATTTGTGTTACCACATACAATTGATAAATAGCATTGATTGATATTCGCAAGTTTGGCTCGTATGATTGCACAATTTCTATCAACAATACATGTTTATTGTACGTGTAAAGGAAGTTCATGACAAGCTTGTTAGCTTATCAATTCCCTTTGTGTTAGCAGCTAAGTTGGATTTCAGAATTTGATCTTCGCATTACAACCAAACAATAGATTTCAACTTGCAAGCAATACAGTGAAATTTACTTCTAATTTTGTATGCAAAGTTCCTCTACTTGTTAGTTAAGTTAGATTTCAGAACCCGATCTTTGAATTACGACCAAACAATAGATTGTAAGCTATACAGTGAAATTTCTTCTTATTTTGCATGTAAAGCTCCTCTCCTTGTTTGTTAGGTAATTAGATTCAGATATTTCTATTTGAGCTACAACCAAACATTAGATTGCAAGCAATACGGTGAAATTTACTTATTTTGTATGCAATGTTCCTTTTGTTTCCTTGTTCGTTAGCTAAGTTAGTGTCTGTGTCTGTACGACTTAAAAAATCCATCAAGAATAGTGATACATGTTTATGGTGCATATGAAGAAGTTTTATAGTTAGTTTGTTCGTTTCTTGATCTCCTTGTAGACAAAAGGAGACAAATCTACTTATTTATTTTGTACGTGATCCTTTTCAGTTTGAATTAGCCATTTCTTTTCTGAGTTGTCATGTCCTAATGTCATCCGCAACATACTCACGACAATTTGGATGTAGATTAGAGTGTTTTGGATTTATCCAATGTTTTCTCTATGGATTTTGCAGTTTTACTTTGGCCCAGTTTTTTATTTGAATACTTCTTTTTATTGTTTCGAAGCCACTCTTATAAGTTACTTTGTGGCAGGGCTTTCACTCAAATCTCAGGAGTTAACGGCGATATTTTTGGCTGCTAGATTATATTGCAGCTTTGTTATGGAATATGACATACACACTCTGCTTGATATGGCTACCCTCGCCACAACTTTGTGGGTTATTTTTATGATGCGGTTTAAGCTCAATTCAAGTTACATGGAGGATAAAGACAATTTTGCGCATTATTTTGTGGTATGATTCTCTCTCTGTTGTCTATCTTAACTATCTTCTCACCTTGTTTCTTATTTTTTCATTTTTCTCGTTAATCTTGACAAATTACACTCTGTAAGGGCGGTTAAATTCTTAGTAATTATTTGAATTAGTCGTAACCATATATCACTTATCTATTACTAGATGAATAGGGTTTGTTTGAATTTGAATTTTGGTTTAAATAGTATTCTTATTTGAAGTTTTGTAAGAGGAAATATTGGACTTGTTTTGAGAACTGTTTGTGCTTAATTGTAGTAGTTTTGATATGAAATCAAAACCAAATACAACCATAGTTTCCCCCCACTTTATTACATTTAAGCATAATTTCAAGACCAACTCAAGAACGGCCTCTTCTATATCAAACTATTGGGACATCGGTTTTATACATTTTGGTCTATATTTCCATACTTAAAGGCTTTAAGAGGATGCCCATTTTATTTGCGATTATTATATTTCTAGAAGTTGGAGAGGACACATCTATGTGTGTATGCTTTCAACCTTGATGCAAAAGAATCTGTCGTAATTATATTTTGTTAATGACTGTTTCTGCCAAAGAGACTAAAGTCTGAGGTCGTGTAGTTGTACATGTTTCAGAGCTGATCCTCTCATGGTTGTTTTTTTTATTTACTTTGGAGTCAAAAAATAAAGATTATTTGTTTGTTGTTTTATTTTTTTTTACTTCATTTTTACTGCCGTCTGAATAATTACATCATTCGCTGATTAAAAAAGATTATTGTGCTTGTGCAGTTGGTTCCTTGTGCTGTTTTAGCTTTACTTATCCACCCGTCTACCTCGCATCACATGGTCAACAGGATCACCTGGGCTTTCTGTGTCTATCTGGAATCCGTTTCCATTCTACCTCAGCTGCGTGTCATGCAAAACACTAAGGTAAATTTTTTCTAGAGAATGTTCGCTACGTAGCAAAAGACTAATTTTCAATGTCTTGTTGGCAGATTGTTGAACCATTCACTGCACATTATGTCTTTGCACTTGGTGTGGCACGGTTCTTGAGCTGTGCTCATTGGGTACTCCAGGTTTGTTCGTTTTCCCGAGTTTTTATTTCTGTTCGGATCACTACGCAACATTTTCATCACCACGCTCACGCATTACCTAAATCCATCAACTAATTCTCGCGAAACAGTCAAATTGCTATAGGAAGCTTCACCCTTTTACCATATTTGTCATTACATATTGAACATATTTCTCGATACAATATCTATTCGTCACATTTCAATCAAAATTGCTCGATTTTGATACACGACCGACTCTTGTCCCTTTTTATTCAATAGGTTCTCGACAGCCGCGGCCATCTCCTCGTGGCGTTGGGTTACGGCCTCTGGCCTCCGATGGTTCTTATATCAGAAATCGTTCAAACGTTCATTCTAGCCGACTTTTGCTATTACTATGTAAAAAGGTCAGTGCTACTTGCTTCTTTATTGTTTGCATGCATGTGTTTACTTCGAAAGATTAAAACCATAGCTAAACATTGCCAAACCTACACATTAAACTACATTACACGATAAATTACTAAACTATCACCCGAAACAACAATTACTTGCTATATAAGACTCCCTTTGCCATCGAATTATATGCTATAGCATTTGTATACAAATTTCAACTATGATAGATAATAATTGGTATATATTTGTCTTTTATAGTATAAACATTACAAAGAGGTAAATTCTCCTTCCGTCTTAAATCAAGATATTCATTTATGTTTTGTATGTGAATTTTGGAATATTAGTATTTTACATGTATGAGGTTCTCCCTCCGTCTGACAAAATTATGTAAGTTTGATTGGGTACGGAAACTAATAAATAATAACATTTTAATATTAAAATATAGTTGGTTAAAAGTAAAATGATAGTATTATAGGAAATTTATTAAAGAATTGATCAAAAGTAGTGGAGTATATAGAAGAAAATAGTATCAAATTGATTATTATTTGCTAAAGTAAAAGTAATAAAATTATGAGTGAATAAAATTGTTTACTGCATAAATTTCGGGGACAACAGAAAAAGAAATAGTGATATAATTTTGATTGATTTAGAAGGAATATAATATATGGGTGAAGAGACAGTTCTACCTTTTAGTGAGTTAAAATAAGTGATTGTATTGCGATAATAATAGTATGCAAGGGTTTTGTTTATTTTTGTGGGAACCATAATTACTAAAAAGGGAAATAAATAAATTGATTTCGGATGAATCAAAACGTCAAAATCGATAGATTAATTTCGGATAAAGGGAGCATGTTTTTTTACTAAAAAGGGGAAAATGAGAAGATGATTTTTTTATGATTGGCCTAAAGTGAGCATAGATTTAGATGATTGAGTGAATATATATATATATTCATACTTACATTCTTCTAACCGCATTTAATCCCACCGGCTGCAGTGTTTTTGGCGGTCAGCTCGTGATGCGGCTTCCATCCGGGGTCGTGTAAATAGGGTCCTGTTTTGTTATCAGTAGCAACTCCCAGACAAGCCGAGTCGAGTCTAATCGAATCGAAAAGGTGATGGCTTGCAAGGGTTTTTTGTGTGTGTTTTAAGCAGTCAGTCTTAAGAGCAAATTGTATCATACTTGATTTTATTCATCTTTGGGACTTGAAAGATCTATCTATCTATCTATCTATATTTGATAATCTGTATAATTATTGATTTATGGTTTTAGAGATGAGAATTTCAGTCCAACCATTTTGCAGTTAGATTTAGTTGTTACATTTTTGTACATTTGTAATTTTACTTTAATGATATATTAATTTATTATCAAAGTTTGTTTGGTTGAGATGTGAAATGAGGTTTTGGAAGTGAGTTGAATAGAGGTGAAATAAAATAACAAACACCCGGTAAGGTGTTTCAGGATTATGTTTGTTTAAATTGTTCTTTTTGTGAGTATAAAATGTTATGTTACTCGGTGTATGTTTCTTATTTTGTTTGATAATATTTACCACTAAAAAAGTACAAATTAAATAAATTATTTGTATTAAAGGGAAAAAATATACATTAATGAATGAAATCAAATTTGAGTAGAGCCTAGGGGAAGCACATTCAGGTACGTAATGTTTGGTTAGGGAGTTTATATTTTAGATTTAAGTATTTCTTAATAAAATTTTAAATTAAAATAGTTACATGATAACAAACTTGATGAACCGTTTTTTTTTTAAAAAAAATTATTTTATAAAAGAAAAATCTTCAAACAAATACAATTCACTATATTTAAAAAAAAAATCATTTTAATCATTCATTTTTTTTTTAAGACGACGCCCATGATTTCTATTATTTCTCTAAATAAACATATATATATATAATTAAGATTATCTATTTTTTTATAAATTAATTTATATTAATTGTATGTAAATTATATATTATTCGTATTGTAGTATAAACTTATATTCTTATGCAAAATGAAATATTATTAAATTATAATTTAAAAATATTTAAAATTTATTTTTAATCAAATATATGATATATTATAACTCAATTTATAACTAAAATTTTGTTGAATAATTTTGTTTTTCAACGGTGAAGTAATAAACTTGCCTTTGTTATTCAACAGTGAAGTATAACTTCCAACTACACCTCTTAAACTTGCCTTTGTTATTCAACAACGACCTATAACTTCCTACTACACCTCATAAACTTACCAATAAACTCATCTTTACTTACCATATGTGTATAGTTTATATTGTACTCACCTTGACGAAAATTATTTGTGATAGAAGTGGGAACTGAACTTGTTACGAATATGACCCAAATAAATATTTGCAGAACCTTAACAATGACAAAAGTAAGAATAAAAATATTAAAGGACAGAAGAGGGTTCGGTCAAGACGACCTACATCCACCGGCAAATGCGGAACAAACTTTCTCTATCAAGAGAAAATACAAAATAGACTCGAATAATAATTTTAAAGCCCATTCTCAATCTCCCTAATGCTCTCAAAGCAAAACAAGTAAGCCACAACTATATATGGAAATATTACTTGTTTGTTTTTGGTGTTTTAAAATCCAACTCAAAGCTACCAATTTATAAAGAGGGGATTATGGCTAATTTTTCACCGCAAGCAATGTGGGACACAATCTCTCTCAACATTAAAAAACACTCCAACATGGGACAAAATCACATAACAAATCTCCACATTGGCGTGTCCAACATTGACAAAAAATAGTGAGCTTGCTCCACCTTCCCTACACAAGTCCCATCGGGCTAAATCACAAACACTGAACTCCAATCCAACTCAAGCACTATTTGAACTTGAAGACTGAAAGAGATTTTGAAAACATATCAACAGGATTTTCCTTTTTATCAATTTTTTTGAACACAAACCTTCTTTTGAACAATGATATCTCGAATGAAGTGATACTTCACATTAATGTGCTTTGTTCCATCGTGATGCCTTTGGTCTTTAGTCAAGTATATCGCACTTTGACTGTCGCAATGAATAACAATAGTACTTTGATGTATATTGAGCTCGCTCAAAAGACCTTTCAACAATAAAGCTTCTTTAATTGCCTCTGTCATTGTCATATATTCTGCATCTGTAGTAGACAATGCCACAATTGGTTGTTAGGATGCTTTCCAGCTAACTGCACAATCGCCAATACGAAATCCATAGCATGAGAGAGATCTTTTTCTATCGAGATCACCAGCATAACCAGAATCTACATATCCAACCAGAGAGCTACTATTTCTTCCAAACTCCAAACAGGTATTCAAAGTACCTTGTAAGTATCTCAGAATCAACTTCACAGTCTGTCAATTTGCTTTTTTAAAACAAGAGATATACCTACTAACAACATTGACTGCCTGCGAAATATCTGGACGGGTGCATACCATTGCATATATAAGACTGCCGACTACATTTGAATAAGGACTATGTGCCATTTCTTCTTCCTCTTCAACTAATTGTGGTAACTGAGCAGTTGATAATCGAAAGTGATTAGCGAAAGGGACACTCACTGGGTTGGCAATATTCATGCCAAAACGCTCCAAGACCTTCTTAACGTAGCTTTCCTTGAGTTAAGACCAGTCTTCTCTGTCCACAATCACATTGAATATTCATGCCAAGAATTTTTTTTACTGCTCCCAGATCTTTCATTTCAAATTCACCACTAGGCTGTAACTTCATAGAGTTAATTTCGGACATATTCTTGGCAGCAATAAGCATATCATCAACATACACCAATAGATAGATGCGAGTACCATCGGCTAACTTTCGAAAATAAACACAACTATCATAGGTACTCCTCAAATATCCATTACTCAAATAAAAGAGTCAAATCTCTTATACCACTGTCTCAGGGACTGCTTCAGTCTATATAAGAATTTCTTCAATAAACAGACATGGTCTTCCATTCCTCTAATTTCAAAACCCTGAGGTTGTTTTATATAGATATATTTTTTTTCAAGTTCTCCATGCAGAAAGACTGTCTTAACATCCATCTAATCTAAGTCCAAATCCTCAATGGCAACCAAAGCAAGCAAAACACGAATAGAGCTATGTTTGACAACAGGTGAGAAAACATCATTAGAATAAACACCTTAAACATGACTATAGCCCTTTGCAACCAACCGTGCTTTTATATCTTACTTGATTACCCCCTGGAATGTCTTCTTTTTTCTTGAAGACCCATTTACTTCTAATAATTCTCTTATTTAGCAGTGGTTTCACAAGAACCCAAGTACTATTTTTGTGGAGAGACTCAATTTCTTCATTCATCACGGCTATCCACTTAACAGAATAATCACGCTGAATTGCATCTGAATATGTGGATAGCTTACTGGCTCCACCTATTTCTTCTGCAACAGACAATGCATGTGCAACAAAGTCTGTATAATGTTGTGGGAGTCGAGTGTCTCTGCGCTGTCTTCCAGTGGCTATGGAATATGTTTTTTCTTTTAAACTTTCAATATCAACTGATGTCTATTGAATAAAGGAATTTCATTGGGAAGTGCTAGAACAACCGATTTCGAGCTCCATCTGCTTCTGTGTATTCGCTTCTGAACTCAAAGACTCCTTCTTAGACAACATGGCCATTTAATCAATGGTAATATTTCTACTGCTTGCAAACTTTGAAGATTTGGGATCAGAACACCATAATCTATATCCATTCACTCTAGAAGCATTCCAATTTTCCTTCATTTACGTGTATATATGTTGAACACCAAAAAATCTTTAAATTAGAATAATCAGCAGGGGTACATGGCCAAACATCTTCAGGGTTTTTGAAGTTGAAAGCAAAATTTGGAGAGCAATTGACAATGTAGGAAACCATGTTGATTGCTTCAGCCCAAAAATTCTTAGTCAACCCTGCATTGGAGATCATGCATCTTGCCCTTTCCAAGAGCATTCTGTTCATGAGTTCAGCCACGCCATTTTTTTTTGAGGTGTCATCCTAAATGTGCGATGCCGAAAAATTCCTTCTTTTTTGCAAAATTCAATGAACTCTCTGCAAAATTCTAAGCCGTTATCGCTCCTTAGCCGCTTGATTTATTTTCCTATTTGTTTTTCAATCAAAAATTTTCACTGTTTAAAAGTAAGAAAAACACCATTCTTATTCTTAAAAACTATACCCAAATCTTTCTTGAGTAGCCATTAATAAAAGTCAGCATATACCTTGCACCACTTTTAAATGGAATACGAGATGAACCCCAAAGATCAGAGTGAATATAGTCAAATGTACCTTTCGTCTTGTGAACTACTAGTGACCTAAAACTCACTATTTTTCTGCTTTCCAAATACACAATGCTCACATAAATCAAATGATCCAGTACTTTGTCCACAAAGAAGTCCTCTTCTGTTTAAGATTCCCAAGCCTTTTTTCACTCATATGCCCCAAACGCATATGTCATAACTTGGTGATGTTAAGTTCAGCCAAGGAAGATGATGGAACAATTGCATGCCCAGTAACAGTCGTCTCTTGCAAAATATACAAGCTTCCAGATCGGATATATTTTATAATCACGAGAACACCTTTGAAAATCTTCAAAACACCATTTTGACTCGTGTACCTGCAACCAAGTGCCTCAAGTGTCCCCAAAGAGATTATATTCTTTTTTCAAATTAGGGACATGCCTAACATTAGTGATCGTCCTCATAATGTCATCATGCATTTTGATACGAACAGTGCCCTTACCCAAAACATTGCAAATAGCACTTTTGCTCATTAAAACAGTTCTTCCGTTGCTTGAACATAAGTAGCAAACGAGCATCCTGTATCCAAAATCCACTCACCTGTAGATCGCACCTTATCATGAGTGGCAAGAAAAACACTACCCTCACTATTATCAGCAGCAACACTAGCTTCAGCGGTGTTATCTTTCTTTTCAACTGATTTTCTATTTTGCTTATTTTTCAATTTAAAACAATCAGTTTTAATGTGCCTCATCCTATGAAAATAGTTACACTTTATATTCCGATGTATAGATTTTGATCTAGATTTACTGTTGCCATAGTTTCTCTTATCCGATCTTCCTCTAACAATTAGGCTCTCAGCATTAATCCAAATATTTTCTCCAATGATATCTCTATCTATTTGTGATGTGACCATCATGAAGGCTATTGACCCGACTATATTACCAACCTGACCAATAACTCGGAGCCGAGCCCAAAACTTTCAAATGGCTATCTCAAGTTTAATCCAACATGCCATGGACTCAGTTTTCAAAAGATCGTTAAAGATGGACATTCCGGATATTGCATCTCTTATTTTCCCAACTCAAAGATCACCTAACCAAATCATGCCGAGACCTTCATCTCAAGAATCGGGACTGTAGATCAATAATACCAATAGTATCAATAATTATGGAAGAATCCCAAAGTTTTCATATTACTTATAGATTAAGTTTTCGTTATATTTATTTCCTTTTCACTAGCTTCCTTGTTTAGATATTTTCTTATTTTATGTTTCCTAATTTAGCTATTATCTTTTAATTTGTTTCTTTATTTTCTAATGTTTCATTTCCTATACCCTCAATAACCTCTATATAAAGGCCTTATTTATCATTGTAAAGACACGCTACTTTAATATTTCATATAAAAATTTATTGCTTTCAAGAGTGATTCTTGTTTGCTTGATTATTCAAGATTGTGTGATGCAATCCTCGATAGTTTTTCAAAATTGGGTTATTTTTTAGTGATTCGAAACAGTTCATCGCCTCTCAATTGATGCTGGACCGCTTGTTGCATCAACTCCATTCCTTAATTGGTTTAGAGATTTTGTGTTGCGTGCTGCTTAGTTCTCACATGGTGCCTATCCGTAATATAAGTTCCATTCTCCAATAATGATCCAGTTGATGAGAAGTTGATTCCATCCATTCAAAGGATGGCTTTGCCGTTCGAAGCCCATAATTCACTGGAAGATATCAACTTAGAAAGTGAGGCAAAACCTCGGGACAATAAAGGTCAGTACTCTGTTGGCCCAGAGGTACAAGGAGAAGTTAATCGCCTTAATTCAAGAGTTACTTTGTTTGGGAGTATCATTAAATGTCCGGGCTGGCTTGAACTTTGGTGGAACACCGATTGCCTACTAAATCTTCTCTCTGCCTTCATAAGTAGCCTCCAAGACGGTTTCACTCTTATCTGCTATCCAAAATTAATAAAGAGGTGGAAAAGCTCGTGAAGATCAATTTCATCCGGTCCTGTAGGTATCCTAAATGGGCCTCGAATATTGTACCAATCATTAAGAAAAAATGAGAAACTGATGGTATATATAGACTTTTGAAACCTAAATATAGGAACACCAAAAGATATATATATAATTCCGATAATGGATTGTTGGTTGATGCTACGGCCGGATACCAAGTTTTATCTATTTTGGATAGGTATTCCGGCTACAATCAGATATATTTCCAAGGAAGACACACAAGATAGCTTTCCGGTGTCCAGGGACCATTGGAATTTTTTAGTAGATAGTTATGCCTTTTTGATTCAAGAACATCGGGGCAACTTACCAGCGTGCTATGTACAACATATTTCACGACTTGATTGTATATTTCATGAAAGTGTACATAGACGATGTAGTGTTCAAGTCCAAATATTTTGAGGAACACTTGGCGGATTTATGGAAAGCCTTCCTGAGAATGAGACAATATAAGTTGAAGATGAATCCCGCCAATTGTACTTTTGAAGTTCAAGCAGACAACTTCCTTGGTTTCCTCATACACTAGAAGAGAATTGAGGTAGACATGAGCAAAACCAAAGCTATCAAGATGCTTAGTCCACCCAGAAACATCGCTTAGTTGTAGAGTCTTATAGGAAAAATCAATTTTCTCCAGAGGTTTATTGCTAATGTTGTCGGGAAGATGAAGGCATTTTTCATATTTCTGCTATAAAACAATGAGAAGTTTAAGTTGGAAGAATCGCAGAAGAAAGCTTTAGACCAGATCAAGTAAGTTCTAGCATCTTCTGGAATCTCTGACAAGTTTGATGCCACCCATGCATGGTAAAGAGCCGAAGCTATAAATTTTGATGCCACCCATGCACGATAAAGAGCCGAAGCTATAAATTGCAGCTACTCAAGATACCATTAGATGTCTTCTGGCTCAGGATGATGCAAAGGGCAAGAACGAGCAGTTTACTATTTGAGCTAGACATTGAATGAGACAGAATATCACTATGCCCCAATTGAGAAGTTGTGCCTATCCTTGTACCACACATGCACCAAAGTAGAATTGTAATGCCCTAATTATGGACTATATAACATAATATTATTATAGTAAATAAATATTTTTATAATATTTAGGGCTCAAGAAATTAATATTCTATATTAAATGTTATTCCTATTTTATATGTTGATTATGATTGAAAAGACTGTTAAAATGATAAATATTGATAAAGATAAAAATAAAGATAACTATAAATTATATATAATATAAGATAATATAATAATAAGAAAGAAGATAGATAATAAATGAATTGATAATGTTAATAATATAATATATATATATATGTAAAAAGAAACCAAACCCTTACTTCGAACTGAAGCAGAGGAAAGAAACGCATGGAGAAAACAGAACAAAAATTAAGGAAGAAAAAAACAAGAAAAAAAATTTTAGTTGTCCGATTTCAATTCTGACTTCGGTATTGTATTCCTAGTTATACATAGAGTTTAATTATAATTTTTAATATAAATTTGGATATTAGGATATTAAATTAAAAATTCTTCGGAAATTCATAATTGACTATTTGATTATTTAATCGACGAGTTTCTTAATTTAATAGCCTTATCGTAATCCTAGGATCATATTTTGAGAATTTCATATCGATCTGAGCTAAATTGAAAATGACAGTATATTACACTTGTTTGTTTATTCATATTTTTAAGAATTTTTATTTAATAATCGGGCGATATAAATATTATGAGGTATAAGACTATTATAGCTAGAATATCGTATTCTACTAAATATAAAGTTTGAAGCCCGGCCAGCTAATTATAGAAATTAGCTTTTGAATAAGCATATACCTTATCTAATTTGAGTAAATAATGGGACATGTGTTATGTTGGAGGAGATTTGGGTGAAATTGTAAAAGTCAGAGAGTGTCGATAAGAGGTAAGCAGTAGAAAATTAAATTAAATTTTAAGAAATTAAGTATGTATGTTGCATGCGATTACAAGTATAATGTTGATGTGTTATTATGTGGATCATTTTGTCAGTGCATGTATATTTATCTATATGTGCGTATGCATGTGAGAGACTTTACAGTTTATAATATTTAATATACGTATTTGATTGCGTTGGTGAATTTTTGAAAAGAAGGATAGGTGAGCTATCTCACCAGCCCTTTTCGGTAAATTCACTTATTTGACATGTTGTACACATATTGCACGATTTATCGGATATGTTTTATAGATCTACTATTTAGTCGCCCTGTACGGTAGTGCTAGTCGAGGGCATCATCTAGGGTTCGGATATTCAACCCCGATGAACCGTAACACTTTGGCGATAGTAGTTAGACAACTGGATGACTTAGTCGCACAGTCATTTAAGGATTTGATCCATTGTAGTTAAGACGTATTTGGTCTAACCATTCGTGTTAAGTGTTGTTCCACTCATTGGATTGATCAGTAGTGAGGTCTACCGGTAGTTTAGGATCATATACCGAACTCCAAACGTGATCCTGTTAGGGCGCGTGAATAGGAGTAGAGTTTCTGGGTTTCCCTTGGGTGATTCCAAATTGCACGGATTCTACTATATTACATAGGATATGGCTAGACAGGCGGGTCCTATCTTCGGTATCACAAACTATGGGGCATCTTGTGGTTAATCGCAAAAATATTCTGCTATCCATGTATTAATTATGAAAGTCATATGGTGGCTATATGAAAGTCATATGGTGGCTATATGAAAGTGACTGGATGACGTTATATGATTATGGGTTTATCAGATGTTTCCTTGAGCCGAAGATTTTCCGACTATTTATTGATGATGGTCTAGTGAGATTGCTATTATGCAGCCGAGGTTATTCCGGTTGCTCACTTCGACAGATATATATATGTATATGCATAGTTGTCGAGTTCGATATCTTTGTTGCATCATTTCACCATTGACATGGCATGACATGTATTTTGTGATTGATGAGGATTAGACTTATCTTAAAAAGTATGACATGACATATTTCATGTAATTTTTTAAAATAAATTTAATTCTAAACTGCTTTTAAGAAAAAAATATTTGGTTCAAGTATACATGGCACCTCCGGGACAGGGGAGGTCTCGAGATATAGAAAGACGGGCTGAGTGAGTGAACCTGCCTGATGTATTATATGTAAATTTTTAACCGAAAAATCTCTTGTTTAGGAGCGTGTTTTTGTAATTATTCATAAAGATTGTGTTATAATTTAGTTTTATAGTTAATTTTACCTTTAACACGGTAAGTTTTATAGTTAATTTTACCTTTAACACGGTATTGTGGGGTCCGTAGTAGGAGATGACGACTTTATGATACAGCGTGACGGTAGAATTTTTAGTATGAGTCAACTGGGGGTTTTATAAGAATACTTATAATGCTCTGATTTTAGAGTGTATAAACTAATATTATTGTATAAAATAAATATTTTGATAATATTAATGAAAGCAATAAATTAATATTATGGAATAAATTTTATTTCTATTTGTATGTTGGTTATAATTGAAGAAATTTTTTGAAAGATAAATATCGATAAAGATAAATATAAAATATAAAAAATATATATATACTTAAATAATTTAATTATAATAAAGATAATGTTGAGGGTGGTGTTGGTTGATAATAATAATAATATAATATAATTATAAATATATAAATATAAACTAATAAACAAACTCACTCTTACCGGTAGAACATAGGAAACAAATGTCTAAGTAAAAAATGAAGAAAATAAAAAGAAAGAAAAAGATTTAGCCGTCGGATTTTAATTTCGACTTTGATACGGTATTTTTTGCTATGAGTAGAGTTTAATTATAATTTTTAATATAAATTTGGATATTGGTGTATTAATTTTGAAATCCGTTGAAAATTCATAATTGACTATTTAGTTATTTAATTGACGACGAAATTCTTTAGCTAATAGCCTATTCGTAGCCCTAGCATTATATTAAGAGAATTTTGTATTGAGCCAAGTGAAATTGAAAACGGAAATGTGTTGCACATGCATGTTTATTCATATTATTAAGGATTTTTATTTAATAATTGGGTGATATAAAGATTATGAGGTATAAGAGTTTTATAACTATAATATAATATTCTACTAATTGAAAAATTTTGAAACCCAACGAGTAAGTTAGAGAAATTAGCTTTTGAATAAGCATGTAGCTCATATGAATAAATATATAGTTCATTTAATTTAAGTAGTAATGGAAAATGAGTATGTTAAGGGTGATTCATTGTGAAATCGCAAAACCAAAGGATTTTCAATAAAAAGGTAAACAAATGAGAATTAAATCTAATTTTAAGAAATTAGGTATGCATATGCATTTGTTATGATTATAAAATTAATGTGATATTATGTGGATAATTTTGTCAGTGCATGTATAAATCTATATATATTGTACCTATGTATGTGTGACACTTCACTTTTTATGCTATTTGATATAGACATTTGATTGTATTGGTGAATTTTTGAAAAGAATGATATGTGAGTTATCTCACCGGTCTTTTCGGTAAATTTTCTCATTTCACATGCTACACATATAGCACAGTTTATATTATATGTATTATGGATATATCGTTTAGTCGTTGTGTACAGTAGAACTAGGCGAGGGCATCATATGAGGTTAGGATATTTGATCCCGATGTACCGTAACACTTTGGCGATAGTGGACTAGTAGTTGGAAAACTAGATGACTTAGTCGCACGATCATTGAGGAATTAGACCACATTGTAGTTGAGACGTATTCGATCTAATCATTCATGTTAGATGTTTCACTCATTAGATTTGTACCTGGTGAGGTTTACCGGTAGTTTACAATCATATGTCAAACTTCAAATGTGATTCTATTTGAGCGCACGAGGAGTAAAGTTTCTAGGTTTCCTTTGGGTGATTCCAAGTTGCACATATTCTATTGCATTATACGGGGTAGGACTAGACAAGAATGCCATATCTTCGCTATCACAGACTATGAGGCATCTTGTGGTTAATACCGACAACATTAGCTATCCATGTATTGATTATGAGGATCGTATGTTGGGTATATGGAAGTGGTCGGATGTCCGTTATATTTTATTGATGATGGTCTAGTGAGCCTATGATTATTATGGACACGGGGTTATTCCAATTGCTCACTTAGACGGATATATATATATGCATGGTTAGTTGAGTTTGATAGCATCGTTGCATTATTTCATTGTATGTATAACATGACACTTATTTTTTTTAATGACGATATTTATCTTTTTTAAAAAATGACATGACTTTTTATGTTAAATCTTAAAATAAATTTTAATTTTATGCCGTTTTTAAGAAAAATATTATGCATGGTACCTCCGGGATATGGAATGTCTCGGGATATAGAAAAACAGACTTAGTGAGCGAACTTGCATCTTATGTATTATATGTAAATTTCTAACTGAAAAAAAAGCCTCTCATGTTTAGAAAAGTTTTTTGTAAATATTCATAAACCGGCTTGTGTAAAATAATAAAACATTTTTATAGTTAATTTTAGCCTTAACATTGTATTGTAGAGCCCGAACCAGGAGGTGATGACCTCATAATGTAGTGTGGTGATAATATTTCTAATATGAGTGAATTGGAGGTGTTACAATACTATCTTATACTAGTGAAGACCAAGACGCTATGCAAAGTGGATCTCCTTCGTCACTTATTAAGCCGGCCTGTCCTTCAAGGCCGTTTGGTGAAATGAGTCATGAAATCAGGGTTCTTTGTTTTAATATATGAACCCCTATGTGCTATCAATAACAGGCAGTGGTGAATTTCTTAGCGGAACATCCTAGGATGGTTACGTCAGGGGGAGATCGGTCATCATAGGTTGGTTTGAAACCTTGAATGGTATTGTCTGATGGATCCAGTACATAAGAATCCACCGGTGCTGACATATTCATCAGCAGCCATGATAGTCAAGAGTGGAATTTTTCCTCACAATTTCTATTAGGATATACCAACAACTAAGCGGAATACGAAACTTTTCTGAAGATATTGTGGTTCTTAGTTTCGAAAAGGCCAAAGAATGTTCATATAAAATATATTCTCACTTGGTGATTTTCCAAGAAGTGGGAGAATTCCGTTGCAAAGAGCCAAATTTTCAGAATCTTCTAGAGAGGTGAAAATGTCGCCGAGATAGTTCGACGAGGCAACATTGAAAGAAATTCCCAAAGAAAAAAAACATACATAAGCAAATTACTTGATGCAAGGAACTTTTGGATACCAACAGAAACATCTAGTGTGTGCAACAGTCTTGAATCCACCAATTGACGGAAAGAATACCTTGAAGGCATAGTAAATCTAAGTGCAGTGGCTTCAAAAAAAATTGAAGGAGCAGTTACTCAGGTACACCATTCTAGATAGAGAATTATTACACTAGAAGACAAATGGAACTCTCACTCGATGTTTTGGACCCACAAAGGCATAGAAAGTAATGACAGAAGTGCATGAGAGCATTAAGGGAGCTCATCAAAGTGGTGCGAAATGAGGTAGAAGATTATCCATTATGTCTATTTTTGGCCAACAATCTCCATGGATTGTTTGAATTATGCTCGTAGCTATAAAGCATGTCAACATCATAGGCCCATCCAAATAATTCCAATGGAGGAATTACATTCTATTGTGAAGCCGTGACCTTTCTGAGCTTAAGCTATGGACATCATAGGAAAGATTTATCCGTCATCATTGAAGTATCATTCCTTCATCCTGACATCTATGGATTACTTCACCAATTGGATGGAGACAGTTTCTTTCGTTCAAATCTGCAAGAACCATGTAATTAAGTTTATCAAGAATAACTTAATTCATCGGTTCGGCATTCTGCAAACGATCACCAAAAACTAAGTTACAATTGTCACTAGTACAATATTCAAGGCCTTTTCCGCCCAATACGGAATTAAGATTTTGCATTCCGCACCTTATTATCTCCGAGCAAACGGGCAAGCAGAAACAACTAACAAAGTACTGATCGCCATGGTGAGGAAATAACTTGATGGAAATATGTGGGGATGGCATGAAATATTAGAGGATGTTCCATAGGCTTACTGCAATGCAAAGTTATCAATCACTGGGAGCACACTTTCAGGCTAACTTATGGACAAGATACGGTTTTTCCTATGGAGATTATAGTACAATCCTTGAAGATACTTAAGCAAGATCGGCTACTGATGGAGGAAAACAATGCAGCATTGTTATAGGAATGGATAGGAAGTTCAACAAGCATGTTCGGCCCACATCCTTTCAAAAAAAGTTTGGATTTGAAGATTATTTTTCTGAAATCCACCAAAAGTATAAAATTTGGAAAATGGTCATCAAACTGGAGGAACATACATTATTTCAGCCAAACTACTATTGAATGGTGCATACAAAATTTTGGAACCCGAAGGGAAAGAGTTTGATAATATGCTATAAATGGGAAAATTTTGAAGAAATTCTAGGTTTGTTTCTTTTACATAAAATTTTCAACACATTTTCAAAAAAAATAATATATTACACATATATTATACAAAACAAATACACCCTTTATCTATATGCTTGGGAACACTTGGAATAAGTAGTAGTTCATCATACTCAAACTAAAACATAGACATTAAGTTCAATGGGTTGAAAACAGCTTAACAGTTCAAAAAGAAAACAATTTACAATTTAAAAGTAGTTAAAGTTCAAGTGCATTATTTTCTGTGGAATTTTTATGAATTTTCATTATTAAATTAATTTTTTTCTTCAAAATATCAGTTTAAACACTTTTTTTTTAACATTATACTTAAAAGTAATTATATTTAAAATATCACATCTACATATTTTTATATCACATCAAACAAATATTTAAATTCAAAATTTTATTATTTAAATTAATACTCATATCTAAAAGTCTGAATCCTCAAACAAACACAACCAATAGTGTTGAGATATTTTTTATTCAAATTAGTTTTAATTGATTTATATTAGATTTGATTGATTTAAATGAAATTTGATTATATAATTATATTAGGTTGTTTTGCATTAGATATGTTGTTTTAATTTTAGCCTATGAAGTCCATTTCATCAATATTTATAAGTGTCTATTTTTAATATGAATAATATATCATTATGATATTTCTATAAGTTAATTTAACACGGCCTATTTTTCTCTCGGAGTAAAGACATTCTACCAATCAACGTTTCTTTGGATACATTCAAGGGTGAATGTATTCGGAGGTCTCCGATTTTGAGACTTTGTATATAGTTTTTAGTTTTTTTTTCTACAAAAATCAACATCATTGCACCATTGTTTTCACCTTTCTGTTCATCACTGATTAAGACCGCCATCACCATCGGATTCTCTGTCCAAAAACTGGCCAGCTACCAAAGTTTCACAACAAATGGCAGAGCGTGCAACCCCATATGAGTCAATGAGGTGTTCTGATGCAGATTTGCATTAGAGGATGTGTGACGGTGGCTCCGGTCACCGAAGTTTTTGGGCTTCATCTTGGAAAATTTTCTCTACAGGATGTTTTTCAATTCTGGTTCATCTGAATTTTTTTTATTTATTTATTTTAGTCTATTATCCTGGATTAGTTCATTTTCAGTTATTTGATGTGAATTTGTTATATGTTAGCTGAGATTTCTTAAAAAAAGATATCTACAATTTGTCTGCATTTAACTTTAACTCCGGGTCAGAGTTATAACCAGTGTAGCCAGTTGTCTATCATATTTCTCTGTAGCCCAATTTTCTATTGCATTTAGAGTCTTATTTCTAACTCTACTCCATCATGAGTAAGCCCCGGTTATGACTCTATTCCATTATAAGTGAGTCTCGTTTTTTATTCTAACTCCGTTATGAGTGAGTCTCGTAATTTACTTTAACTTCGTTGTGAGTGAATCTTATTTCTGACACTCCATTGTGAGCATGTTTTGTTCTAATTTTAATTCAGTTGAGAGAACTGTTTTTAACTTTGCTACGAGTGACTGTCATTTTCGACTCTAACTCCGCTATAAGTGTATCTCATTCCCGACACTCCGTTGTGAGCATATTCCATTAACCACTTTAGTTCAGTTGGGAGAACGACTTCTGACTCTAATACGGTGGACGATTCCGACTATGTTATTTTTTATCCCAATCCGAATCTCTATTTGCTTTCATCTCAGGTTCATACAAACTCAAGTTAGTTTTTACAACACTAGTTAAGTTTCAGGAGATAGTGAGATAATTTTTATATTCGAATTAGTATTGATTGATTTATATTATATTTTATTGGTTCATATTAAATTTTTTTATATCCAACTAATTATGTTATTTTGATTTGAATCTACTTAAATGTTTTTCTTATCTGCTTATAACTTTTTTATTATAAATAATATACAATATAAGATTTCCATTATTTTAGCAAACAACGTACACAAATATATTAAATCATATTGAATTTTCTGTATCAATAAAGCAAAGACACTTATTTAAAGATGCAATAATTAGGGGAATTAGTTGACTAATTAATTATTGAAATTAGTGTGACAATATAATGGGAAGAGACATTGTGGGGCTATTGTTTGAATGCTAATGTCTGAATATAAAGTCACAAATATTTTATTTTATTTTATTTTTTGAATAATATATATTATATATATTTCAATGAAAGCCATCACTATGATTGGTTTAAAATTAAAGGCTAAAATATTGAGTGCACATCATAACATGATCAAATACATTATCTTAATATATTATTATTCTTATTAATGATTTTTTTATCGGAAATTATTATTATTATTATTATTATTTGATAATGTGGAAATTCATAACCCTTCAATGTGACTCTACATTCTATACTATTATCCTTTCATAATATTATTTTAAATATTTAATTTTATTTTTAATATACAAAAGTATATTTCATATTCAAATATTATGTAAAAATTATAGTGTGTGATTTGAATTTGAGATTTTACTTAAATAGTATTTTAATATAATATTTTATGAATTTGTACCTGTTAAATATGGTAAATTTAAGTTTGAAATTAAAAACAACATAATTGTTCTTATAACGACGGAATTAGCTTCCGGATTTGGGGGCAAAATTTTTCTTTCGATTTATTTATTTTTATACTATTTTATTTTAATTTCAATATATTTCAAACTATTAATTTTTAATTTTTCTTTTATTTAACGAGGTAGTTTGACTTTTATGTATGTGAAAAAATAAATTGTAAAAAACCAACTGATAATAGCTTTAGAATTTCTTTGGAATATAATTTAAATATAAAAGTAATGTGATAAAGATTATTATTATTATTATTATTATTATTATTATTATTATTATTTCAAATTTTCCACTTGGAGTTTCTTAATGAATGTCTGACTATCACATGACTCTGACTTCCCATATTAATATAAAAGTGACTTTGACGTTATAATACTTACTCCGTCCAGCCACAAATGGCCTATTTTTCTATTTTATATATCCCACGAAAGATGATCATTTTTCATTTTTAATAACTTTATTAATTTTAAATATACTTAACAAATATAAATCAATTTAATTAAACTTCTAATACGTTATATGTAGGATCCATTCAAAACTCTTTTATTTTTATATCTCTCCTCAATTAACATAATTTTTTATCTATATTTAAAAATTTTCATTTTTTTATAAAACTAATTTACGATAAAGGTAAATTAATAAAAATATTTTTTATTTATTTGTATTATATAAAATTTTATTATCTACAAAATGATATTCATATTGCATATATTTTTTCGAAATATAATATTAAATTTTTTTAAAATACCAATAATATTATTTATATAAAAACTAATAAATTAATATCATAACTTATTATTAATAACTTACTAATTTACACTGGCTAAAAAATCAGTTCATCCCGGGACGGAGGGAGTATTATTTTAAATATAATAAATTAATTAATTAATTATTTTATGAAGTGTGGGAGTGAGACGATTTCTTAGTGGGGATACTGTAAATTAAAGTGGCACATTCACTGAAAAAATAATTTAATTAATTTGGATCATAAAATTAAAGTTCAAAATGTTGATTGATAAAATTGTCACATCGCCATTTGCTTTAGTTAAAACCCTTTTTAGAATAATTATCACATTATATCTTTGTTCTTTTGTGATTTTCTATCAAAATTAATCCTCATTATTTTTTCGTACCATTTTTTTAAAAATATTAAAAAAAAAATTATTTAAATAAAAACTTAAATCAATACTCAATTTCAAATCATTTCAACCAACAACCAAACAAACTTTTTTGTTCATATATATATATAAAAAAATATTAATATAAAATTAATATTTGATGCCATATAAATATAATATTAACATAAAATACAATATTTTAAATGAACTATAAAACTATATATTTTTTAAAATAAAAATATTGATAAATCGTAAAAAAATAAATTTGAAAACACATTGCAAAAATTTTTGTTTGGTGACTGAGAATGAGACATTTCATGCGTTCACTTTAATAACTCTTAATAAAAATATTAATTTGATTTTTTCATTTTCAATTTTCTTACATTGAATAATGTGAATTCGCAATCGCTATTTTTTCAATACATTTACATTATTTTATTTTAATAACTTCATTACTAAATACTATTCATTCCATTTCATCACATAGTATTGCAACATTTTTATTTTCAGTGCGAAAATCTAAGTGGATAATATTAAGCATAATAAATGATGCGAGAGAGAAATACATTTTTATTTTTTATTTTTATTTGAATGATGAAATTAAATAAAATGCAGTTAATTACTTTTTTATTTTCAAATATTGTCAAATATTTAAGATAGACAAGAAAGGGGTTGTTTGACAAATAGGTTTTTTTAAAAGCTTTTAGCTTATTGAACAGCTTTTACTGTTTGACCAGTCAAAAAATTAATTTAAGTGTTTGGTAAATTAGCTTTTTGGAATAGCTTTTCGGATCCAAAAAGTTAATTTTTGAAAAGTTAACTTACCCAACATTTTGAAATAACTTTTTCTGTAAATTTTTTTATTCCTTGTATGCCTTTAAAAATTTATTATACATTTTACACAAATAAATATATTTTGATTATTTATTAATTATATTAGAATATTTTATTAAATTAGTAGTTTTACTTTTATAAATTTAAAATAATTAATTTTTATATAAAATTATTTTAATTGTAAAATATATAAATTTATTAAAATCAACATAAAATAAAAAATATAAATATTAATAATTTATTTTTTATTAAATTACATTATATAAATTTTATACTAAAAATAAATTAAATAAATTAAATTTATTGAAAATTATAAATATAACGAACTAATCGATAACTAACATAATAAATATATACACGAAAAATTTATTATTTTATATTTTACATCATTTTCAATAAAAAAAACTATTTATATATTTTAATAAAAATATATTATTTTTTAAATCTACTGTAATAAAAATAAATACTTTTATAACACTTTTACAATTTTCAATAACTAATAACAAAAAATTTTAAATATTCTAAACTCAAAATAATATAATTGAATATATTAGAAACATGAATAAAATAGAAATGTCCTCAATTGTCATTTTACGTATAAACAGTTAATATCAAACAGTTGTTTTACCAAACATTTTAATACAAACAACTAATTGAATCAGCTAGTCAAACCAGCTAATTGAATCAGCTAACAGCTAATTGAATCAGCTAAAAGCTATCAGCTAATCCAAACACGCCCAAAATATTATAAAATATTTATGACCGAGAGAGTATATTTTATTAATGAATATAAATATAATATGGTATTAACGAATAGTTTGATATAATATTTTTTATAATTGTCTAAATAGTAAATTAATGTTGATATTTTGGAAGAGAAGGTAATACTCTATTAAGAATAAAAAAAATGAATAATAAAAAATATAAATAAAATTACAAAAACAGAACAAAGCTCAATATCTTTATAAACCGTTAGGATGTGGTTGGTACAGGGAATTGACATTGTTGGGGTGCAAATTCAAGTCCCACGTTGAAAAATTAGAAGAAAATCTATCACGTTATAAGTCCTACATAAACTCCACTAGTATAAGACCTTTTGGAGGAAGTCCAAAAACAAATTCGTACGGTCTCAACTCAAAGCGGACAATATCATACTAGTGTTGAGTTGACCAAGTCCCAACAGTGGTATCAGAGCTTTTTTGGTGCATTTTGTCTTCGAAATCGAGTTTTCTTTTCGATTTTGAGGAGTTTTGGTTGAAATAGCTTAGATCTATAAATGATCTGGTTAAATCGAATTGTTCTTAAGTGTTTCTATTCTTTTCCTTGCAGATCTGTTTAATACCGACCGAAATCTCACTTGATCTGTGCTTTCTAGCCTCGGTCGAGTGCAATTTGTGTTGTCCAGGACTTAATCACTACAAATCTGTGTAGTTTAGTTAAGTTTGAGTTTAAATTTGGTTAGTTTGTTACAAAATTGTTTTATTTTTATAAACGAGTTTTGTTTTTCAAACTTTATTTAATAAAAAGGTGTGAATCGAGTTGAGTTGCCTCTATTTTGGTTAGATCTGTTAAAATAAGAATATTTGTTTTTTAGGAGTCAAAATCTGAAATGATTTTCAAAATCTTAAAAATTTTGTAAAGATATTTTAATATTCAAACTAAATCTCGTTTGAAATCTTTAAAATCTTTAAAACTTGCATTATTCTTGTTCATTTGTGTTGATTTTTGTGTAATATTCCATCAGTTTCGGGGATTCTAACTTTATGTTAGAAAAGAAACATAATTTGTTTTCTATTTTAATGTAAGTGTTGGTTAACCCCTATTTTCTAAAAGAGAATAATCTTGTTTTGTGCTTTTCTCCTATTGTAGGAATATAAATTTTTGTTACAACGGTAAATCCTGAACTCACATTACTTACTGTTTTTGTGTTTGGTTTAATTTCTTAATTTAATTTTTGCACCCAAATTTTTTTTAAAGGCTATTGTGAAATCAATGTTATTAAACTCTGATCCTCACTTCGTGGGTGATTCTCGAGTACTTTCGGTTGAATAGTCACGGATGTATGTTGTATAGTTAGTTGATATGTTGTTTTGTTTGCTTAAATTGTTTGATGTGATTATCTGTTGCCATGTGATAATCTGCATTTTGTTTCGTGTGCATTGTTTGTAATATTGTCTATTTTTTGTGTGAAAATTAAACTAAATAATTTTCTGAAATTAAAAATAGAATTTTTTAAAATTAAAATATGTTTTTTTTATTAAAACGGTAAAATGACTGGTCAATCTGTTTTCAGTATTCGAAGGAAAACTAGACTTTTCAATTTGGAAACAAAAAATAAGAAATATTTTAGTCACTCAAAGATTAATTAGAGCAATTGAGCCATATCATATAGCTCAAGTTCGACTAGAGAGGAAAAATGAGTTGAATGAAATGACTTACTCTATTATAATACTAAATTTAGCAGAATATCATATAGCTCAAGTTCGACTAGAGAGGAAAAATGAGTTGAATGAAATGACTTACTCTATTATAATACTAAATTTAGCAGATCGTGTAATTAGAAAAGTAGATAAACAAAAAATTGCTATGGCATTATGGAATAAATTGAATAAACTATACACTCAAACATCACTTTCCACTATATTGTATTTGTTAGAATTTTTTTTTTAGTTTTACTTTATTTGTCGGAATCAATAGAGGAAAATCTCGATAATTTTTCAAAACTAATACAAGATATAAAACTTATTGGTGATAATGTAACATTAAATGTAGTTATTAATGAGTTAAAATCTAAAGAATTAAATTTACAAATTCATAAGTCTAATAAGAGTGAAATCATGTTGGCTAGAGGTAGCTCTTTAGATCAAATAAGAAAAGTAATTTTGGAAATAATAATAATAATAAAAACCAGAAATAATAGTAATAAACATATATCTAAAAGCAGAGGAAACAATAGATTTAAAACTTAAAATAAAAGGAGTAAAAGATATTATAATTGTGGTAGTGGGTTCGCCTTCGTGACCTGCGGATGTGAATTGTGTCGAAAGTCTCCTGGCGTTGGGTCGGTCCCGACAGTTGTGGTTGGTCAGACAACGGGTCTCTTGTGATAGGGGGTGCAAGGTGGACAGGAAAATTGTACTAAAATATAATCTTACAAAACGTAGTATATAATTTATATATTTTTTTTAAAATAAGTCACAAAAAATATATTTCATGAATTTTCATTCATTAAAACTCTTTTTTATTCGATTAATCATTTATTTTTATTTGATCCCTTCGTAAAGTTGCATTTCTCTACACCAAACACCCTTTATATTCCCTCCCTCCAAATTTAGAAGCATAATTTGAGATTTCATAATTGATTAAAAAATAATAATATTTTATCAGTAATTAGAAATATGTAAAATAGTTTTGATACTCTTATTCTTTGTACTTTATTATAAATGAATTTTATATGTAATTATATATTTGTAATTAAGTAAAAAGTTAAAATAGTATTTTGATATCAATGTAAAATAATAATAGTTTTGATTACAAATAGTTTTTTATAAAGAAAAATGTTTATTTGTAGCAGTTAAATATTTTTTTGATAGTGTAATAAATTGATATTTTTGAATGAGACTTATATGAAAATAGTAAAAAAATATACATTTAGTTGAGACGGATGGAGTAATAAATTATAAGTATATATATAGTGACTATAATAAATGATATATATATTGTACGATTCAATTTTTATACTGACTGGGTCAAATAAGTATAATAGATAACACACCCATGACCTCACGGTAATAAATTCACTCCTCACACTACCAGCTTATCACTCACGGCCATAATTATATATATATATATATATATTTTATGATATGGAACCCGATGGCCATAATTATATTTGTTTGTATGCATTATGGATGAGAACCAATTATTTAATTAAGGGACTTTAAATTATTGTAAATAATGCATCTATAATATATATATATAAATATATTTATATGACAGATTTTCAAATAAGAAAATTTATTATATGAAAAAATTTGTTAAATGTAAAATTTACTGTATATACACATATAGATGTATACAATTTATCTAATCATTTCCAAAACTCATCGCAGGCTTTATAATAATTAACAGTTATACTTTATAGATAATTTTGGATAATTATTTATAACTTTTTTAATATTATAGTTCATGTTAATTTAATTATATTACACAAACGTGAAAATACAATAAGCAATTCAACATATATATATATATATATATGCTTATGCTGTTGAACAACATATTTGTAAAATCATACTTTTTTTGTCGTAAAAACATATGTTAATTCTTCTTTCTTATTTTTTATATAAAAAGTATATTCATTTCATTTTCTTTAGAAAAAGATCATACTATTTTTTACTTTGTTTAATTATTTTTGTACTATAAAAAACAAAATATAAACACCATATTAGAGTTACGCCCGAACCAAATGAACATATTTTACATGGCGGGTGAGTATTATTTAACTACAATTAAATTATAAAAATATAAATTATTAATAACTAATATAACATTTAATATTGTATTAGTATTTTCAACTTTGTGTTTTAATTCTAAATATAATAGTAAGTGTATTTGGTTTGTGTTTAGGTGTATTTTATATTGAAATGATATTTTATAAAAAAAATCTGATATATTCTTATAAGAAATCGCAGGGAATTATATAGTTAAAAATCATTCAAATAATTAAATGGCTTATAAAGGAAAGAAAACAAAAAAATGAAAATGAAAATAGAAACAATTTTTTTTTTTTTTTTTTTTTTTTTTTTTTTTTTTAATGCAGAAAAACTTTTTGTTTAGGTTGTTTACTCTCATGTTTTGTCCAATTTTTATAATTGGTTGATGATTAATTTTTTTAGTATTTTGATTTTTAGTTTGAATAGGAATTTAGATGTGATATTTGTAAAGCAACGTAAAAATTAAGTAATAAAAATTCAAAGAAAAATAACAGAAAAGCAAAGTCTAATATTGAAAAAAAAAAATTCATGATGAATTATTATTATATATTCAAAATATTATATATATATATTTACTGCTTACTTTAAAAACAAGCTTAAAAATCCAAAGATCGAGATAAAAAATCACAAGAAAACGAACATTTAATATACTATCTCAATACATATACATATATGGTTGTGTGAATGCTTTGATATTTTTGAAGTGAAAAAATATATATATATATATATATTGGTTTAAAAAAAAATAAAAAAATTATAACTTGAAAAATTGAAAGCAATTTTGGAAAAATGACTTCAAATTGCTACACACACATTTTTATGAACTACAAATATACTCCATTAAATCTGTGTGTTTGTATATATGTGTGCCAAATTGCTACAATAATAAGCCTAGCAAAACTCTACTTTGGCACACATATATATATATATATATCAGGACGACGATGAAGAAGAAAAAGAAGATTGTATCGAATTTATAAGACTTAAGAAGTATTCCTCGGACGTGGGAATTGTGATGCCTCCCATTGGATGTTCGAACCCGAATTCTTCTTCGGCCCAATGCAACAATTCTTGAAACAACGGATGATTCAAGTACAAGATTGGAAGAACAAATCGCCGGTGCGCTTCGCCTACATACACCGTGAAATGTCCCTTCGGGACATCGCTCGTCGCCCCTCGTTGCTTCTTCTTCGAATGAGCTAGCTTCAGTCCCATATATGTGTATTAAAAAAGAAAATAATAATAATAAAAGTAAATGATAAAAAGATTTGAGAAAAGCTCTTGATTATATAAGATTGATGATATAGTGTAAATATATGCATATATATATATAGATAGATATAGAGAGAGAGTGTGTGTTTTATTTAGTTACTATGCAATTTTAATATATTTTTATTTTAAAAAGAAAATTTATTTAGTTTTTATTTATAATACAAATAAAGAGAAAAAAAAAATACTTCTGTTAGCGTTGCACAATAAAAAATTAATAATATTTGCATAAAAATATTATATAATTATAAAAATATTTTTAATGTTAAATACAATGATACAAAAAAATAAATGAATATATTGTTAAGCGACGGAAAAAGTACTTTGTGTTAAAATATATTTTTATACATATTTTAGAGTTTTGTAAATTATAAAAAGTTAAATAAAATATGTATTTGATGGTGTTTAAACATGTATTGAATGCCATGTTTTTTTGTTGTAACAGTTAAATTGAAAAATAAATATTTGGCATTTCTTTAAAAAGTATAATTAATTGAGTAATAGCACAAAAAGATAATTTGATATCATATTTAAACAGGACAATATCCAACAATTATTTAATAAAAAAAGCCAAAATAAAATAACCCGGCCCCCAACAAAAAAATCAGCTTTAATTTGTTTGGTTGTGTTTTTATGACATTTTTATTGTGTATATATATTAGTTTACCTTTTTTTTTTCTTAAAAAATCACATTATATATTATACTTGAAATTTATTTGCTATTTAAAATATTATATTAAACAATTATTTTAATTTAAAATTGTTATTTTTTTGCCAACCATAAATTTACTTTGTTCTGGCTAAAGTTATTTTTCAATTACGATTTTTAAAAAATAATAGTATTTTAATTATAGTGAGTAGTTAAAAGTAATGTAACGATATTTTTACCTTTGTTTTTTGGTATAAAAGTAATGATGTGATGTAAAGTAAGAGTATTTGTGGAAAAAAAGTAAGGTATTTAATGAAATATTTACTTTGTAATTGGACGTCCCAAAATAGAAACATATATATTTTATAGCTGGACGGAGGAAATATAATATTTTATACAATAATAAAAAAATCAAAATACTTATTATAAAAAATCAAAAAATCATTACAAAAAATAAAAGAAAAAAAGTTAAATATTTAATTTAAAATAATATATTTTATATTTTTGATATAATTATTCATATCACATTGCAAAATTTATTTTTTATTAAAAAATATTGTGTGAACGGAGCCGATACGAAACACAACCAAACAAACTATTCTCAGAGTCACATGGTTTTGATTGGTCTGTAGTGTGACATTGTGCCCTACCATTTCCTGGGAATCTACAATTATTAGGGCCACAAAATATTGCTACTATACTATATTTTTTTAAGAAGGTTCGGAATATGAATATCCACTATTGAGTAAATCTTACTAATATATATTTTTTTTTATGACGTGGGTATCCGCAGCCGGTAGCTAAAAATACGTAATGGATAAAGCCCGGCCGAACCTAATACTCTGCAAATTAGGCCCAACATGCAAGTCACACTAGACGAACTATGTATGACAGGTGACCTGAGGCGTCGGAGGTTTCAATCTGTGACCTGAGGCGTAGGTTTCAACCTATGACCTGAGTGCGTATTGAGTAAATCTTACTAATATTTTTTTTTTTATCGGAATAAATCTTACTAATATGGCTACTATACTGTGTTGTTTTAGTTTTTTTTTTTTGTTTGAAATTAGCTTTTTTATTTGAATTTTAATTTAAATAGCATTTTGACATGATAATTTGTGAGATAAAATAATATACAAGACTAATTTAGTTTTGAATTTGAAATGCAAAACAAACACACCATTAATGTTTTATAATTTATGAAATTTTTATTACTTCGTATTAATTATTTAAAAAGATAAATTATATAATACTTCCTTGTAATTTATAATTTTAGTAAAACTGTACAATATACTTGTATTTATTCTTGTGTTAAATTGAAATATGGACAAAATACCATATGTGTGCAAAGTTGATGTTTGATTGTAAATATAGACCTAAATTTGAAGTTTTATACAAATAAGAAAGAGATAATATATCTTAAATAGACTTTTCTTGAAGATGATATATAAATAAATACATAATTGTCAATGTATTATATTTATAATTTTTGTAAAAATCAGATAATTATTATTTTTTAAAAAACTATAGAAAAAATATTATTCAATTATTTATTATTTAATTGAAAAAAATTACTTGTAAAATATTTGATCTCTTTTATTTACATAAACTTTGAATAATTAGGTTCGTATTTACACTCACACATCAGCTTTGGACAAATATGGTATTTTGTATCAATTTTAATTCAACACAATATATTTTATGCAATAAAGAAAATATAAGATATTTTATACAATTTTACTAAAATACAAAAGGTTATATAATTTGCCTTTATTTTAAAATTATAAAAATATTTAAGAAAATATAATGTATTATTTATGTTTAAATATTTTATAATAAAAAATAGTACTCTCTCCGCCCTATAAAGAGATTGTCATTTATTTTTTATCGTGTATATATCTGAATATTAATCATTATATTAATGCATACTAAAAATCAAGAAAAAAAAAGGATGATGTTTTTTTGATTAGTATTGTGTAATACAAATATAATGATATTTATATAATAAATTATACAAATATAAAAATATTTTTAATATTAAGTACAATGATACACATTAACAATTTTTTATGAAACGAAGGTAAGTATATATTTTATTAAAAATCTGATTAAATTATTTATTAGAAATAATATAAAAATAAAATATTAAACTTTATATGTTTTGTTAAAAAAGTGACGAGGAAGCAAGTAAAAGAAAATTATACTCCATTTTAAATTTAATAGTGAAAATGATCATTTTATATATTTTTATCATTTTCACTCTTTATACTCTTCATTTGGAATCAATAAAAATGAAATATTACTTTTTCTCCTTCCACCTCTAAGGGGTACATTTACTTTTTGCGTATTGATATTTGAATATTAATTATATATTAAAATATAGTACAAATTAAGAAAAAAATTGGGTAAAATTGTTTGTAACTCCCCTGTGGTTTCGAAATTCAGCGTAAAATCTCCATATACTTTAAAAATTGCATGGTACCCCTTATACTTTTAAAAACGTTGTATGAAACCTCACCACCATAAAACTTTCTTCGCATAATAAGAAGATGATTTCCTATCTATATGTTTTGCATGGCAGGGGGTTTTATGCAATATTTTTGAAAGTATAAGTGAGCGTCATTCAATTTTTTAAAGTAAAATGAGGATTTATGCTGAGTTTCGAAACCACAAAGTGGTTTCATGCAACATGTTTTAAAGTATAAGTGGACGTCATGCAATTTTTAAAGTAGATGAGAAATTTACGCTAAGTTTCGAAATCACAAGGGAGTTATGGGCAATTTTACCAAAAAATTGCAAAAATATTTTTGTTAATGTCTTATAATACTAATAGAAGTATATTTGTACAAAAAAATATTTATACAAATATAATGATATTTTTAATTTTAAGTACAATGACGCAAAAGATAAATATGACCCTTAAAAGTAGACGGAGGGATTATATCTTAGTTATCATTGTTGATCTTTTAATCTTTTTGATGAAAAATTGCATGTGACCAATATGTGTGTGCAAACATAGCATTTAGGAATTGAACTTGATCTCTCGACCAATTTGTAGGATTCATACATACATTGGTTACTCATAATTTTTCTATTATCGGAATAAAAAGATAATGACAAATTAATGTTGAATTTAAATGCCCGATCCTTAAAGCAGAAGCATACCTGATGATGAAGCCATATACGAATTTTACGTGATTAAAGGTTTGGTCTTCCAAGATCAAGGTGCCGGTTTCCTTTATATCTTTGACGGGTGAGGAGCAGAAACTGTATGGAGAATCAGATCTCTTTTACGGCGTACTGATCCTGGGGACCTAACCCTAGCCTATCTATAATAGGGTAAACATAATTGTAATTACAATTATGCCCTTAATTAATATTATTAATTTGTCACGTCACCGAAATAGTAATATTATACGGGTAGCTGCACTTTCATTGTATAACAATCAAACCTATCAGTCAATAATTAATTATATTAATTAGACCACTTAAATAATATGACTGAATAAAATAATAACTTTAACAATATATTCGATACATATATTTGATCCAAAATCCAACAATTATATATATATAAATAAATTTTCACAAACTAAGTAGTGTATCATGGGAATAGTTGATGGATTTACTATTCAAATCCCAACTCAAAATCTAATACCCCAAACAAACGCACCCTAATATGTCCAAACCTATAATTTTGTGAAAGTTTCAAGTTTATACATCAAATCCTCAAAATAATTAATGATGTCTAAGACATGTCGCGGCTATATCCACAAGTACGGAAGACGAGATCAATCAAAAGATGTGTTTGTTTTTTTACACAAACAAAGCAATTAATGTAGACTTTTGTGCATGTTCTCAACAACGTAACAAGTTGTTGTCATGTCCCGTCACTTGAAGTAGCCGGTGAATATACTTCTGCCATAAAATGAGCTTTGCGCTATGTTTTTAATTTTGAGTAAACTGTTTTTTTAGTCCCGTAATTGGATCCCCTTATCATTTTAGTTCCGTAAGTGGAGCCTGTCGCAAACTAGTCCCATAAGTGAAAAATTTTCATTGTTTTAGTCCTCCGGCGCCGAAGAGCCCACGTGGCTCGCGGAGGTGACGTGTCCGCCAGGTCAGCGACACGTGGATTTTTATTTTATTTTTCATTTTTTTAATTTTTTTTAAAACTTATTTTTCATTTATTTTTAATTTTATTTGCATTTTTTTATTTGGTTCAATTAAAAAAAATTTAAAAAATTAAAATAAATGAAAAATAAAAAATAAAAATCCACGTGTCCGCCGGGTGTCGCTAACTTGGCGGGACACCAGGCGGACGCGTCACCTCCGGCGAGCTACGCGGGCGTCTCCGGCGCCGGAGGACTAGTTTGCGATAGACTCCACTTACAAGACTAAAATGATAAGGGGTCCAGTTACGGGACTAAAAAAACAGTTTACCCTATTATTTACTTTCCGTCTTACACAAACTCCTTCATTAATATAATATTATTATTTTTTTTATTTTATTACTTTTTTTTAAAAAATTATTCAAGTGGGACAAAGGAAATATTACATTAAAAACTTATCTCTATTTAAAAAAATTACATCCGATATATTATTATATCATATCAAATAAATATTTAATACTATAGAGGAGCTAAGTGACACGCTAAAGAACTCATGAATAAAAAGTGTGAGAGAAAGCGCAATCATGTAAGAATATTACATGCTCATAAATTAACTAACTTGTGATGTTTAGACTATTAGTGTTATTTCGAGTTGTAGTTTGGGACCGCCGACGGATGGATATAATGGCCCGTTGTTGAAAGAATCTTTCAAAAGTCAAGGGAAGATCTTGCTTTCATTACATGCTTAGAATCAACTTCTTTTCTTTGGTCCTTTCGATCAAAAAATATATTTTAGTTTTGCTCGTGATTAAGCATTGTATATGGAAAACAAAAAATAATGAAAGTTAGCAATTTTAATTTTATACATACACTATCATTCTTTATTTTGTTTGATAATTTTGTACACTCATAGTGGCTTTATTTGTTTGTAAATTTTCAATTCATATTTAACTACTCCCTCCGTCCACAAACTAATGTCCTACTTTCTTATTTGGGACGTCCAACAACTATTGTCCTATTTTCTTTTTTAAACACACATTTTACATTTTTACCCTTCATTCATTTATTATTTTTAATCTCTATCATATAATTAAGGGCAAATTTGTCCATTTATAATAAAAAGACAATCACTTAAAAAATCGTGCAAATATACTTTAGGACAATAGAAATTGAACGAAGAGAGTATTAAATTATTTTCTCCAAAAAAATCAAACTATTCTTATTTATTATTTATTATAATTATACTAAAATATTATATTAATATCTATTTATATCAAATCAAATAATTATTTTAATTTAAAATTTTACTATTTTAAATATCAAGAAATGAAACACAACTCAAAATCCAACAAACACACTTGTTATGATCTCATAAGTTATTAATTTCCATGTACTTGTTCTTGTCATGAAATTTTAAAAATTATAATTATTACATAAAATTTTACAACAAAAGATCGATAAAAGATAACTCGAAAGATTAAACACATCTATAAAATATATACTTTATCTGTTTCAAAGATATTCATTTATTTTTTTGTAATAAATTAAATTATATGTAAAAACTCTTTTTCCTTTGACATGTAAATTAAATGTGATGATATTAACATAAACAAACATAAATACGAATATAAAGCTACGTGTCTATAAACTATAGTATAGTGTGATCTATATTTATTTCTTTAAAAAGAAAAATTGTATTTGGACAAACCAACATACTCCCTCCGTCCCATAACAAAGTATCCAATTTTCCATTTTAGTCCGTCCCATAACAAAGTATTCATTTCCTTTTTTAGTAACTGTACTATATACCTAACATTACAAATACCCTTACAACTTACAATAGTATTACACAAATGTCATTACTTTTATATCACAATTACAAATACTCTTACAACTTACAATAGTATTACACAAATGTCATTACTTTTATATCACACATACTAATAAGGTTATTTTAGTCATTTTTATTTTATTCATACTATATCCCAATATAATACTAATATTTCTAAAACTACGTACAAAAAGCAAATGGATATTTAGTTCCGGGACGGAGGGAGTAATATAAAAAAAAACTACTTATTAAAAAAGGTAGGAATATAATATAATAAAAACGATACATATGATCAAAATTTGCAAGTATATCTTCAAACATAGGCCGCACAAGTGTTGGATAATGGAGATAACCTTAATTATTACAAATATAATAATTCATAGGCCACTAGACTAGTGTTGGAGGAAAATAATATAATGTGCTCTACGCATTAACTTAATTATTAGTCAATGAGGTCCCTTTTCGTGTCTAAGTTTTATTACATATATATCATCAATTCAATCATGGCTCGAAGTGGAGGGGAGGGGGCTTGTTGACTTCTTGAAAATGAAAGACTTGCTGTTAAGTCAACCCCTCTTGAAATGGTTGACTTACCTTTAACCAATGCTTTTTAATCACCTTCTCCTTTACATGGATGGTAATGATCAAGTGTTGAAACCCTTGTAATAGGTAGTCCATATAGCTTGTTGATGAGATTCTTTTTCGCCCATCGTCCATCGATCCTTTCAAGAAGCGCGATCGAAACTATGTTGTTGGTTGCCTAAAATGGTAGGGCCTTTCGACATTTTTTTTTTTTTTTTTTCCGACTCGAACATATGCATATGTACAAGTTCCATGTCCAATCGGTGATATATATCCGGTGAATTGGAACGAAAGCAATTGCATGTGATGCATCATGTGCCGTTGTCCTCTCATTCGTACCTTTTGCAATATGGTCTTGTCTACATTATTATTGCTAAGCATATGTCGACGACATAAAGTTGACCTATACACACACAACTTGGTTATAAATATTGTCCATTGATAGTAAACTATGTAAAGTTACGTGTGTTTATTTTGAAAAAAAAAAGAAATTATTAAAGACACATTTTCAGTGATTGCTATTGTACATATATGCACTTAAGGCCACTTGGTCTTTTGAATTTGTTACGATATATATTTAAAAGATACATATATTTTTATATCTATTATATTATGGCAAGAGCCTTATTTGTAAGGTTTATAAAATTCTAGAGTTATTTAAACAATTTGTATAAATAAATATAATTTACTTTTGATTGAAATAGAAAATTTTAGTTTTATATTTCAACGCAATCAATTTTCTTTTTCTTTTTTTTTTTGATTAGTTAATGACCTATTTCATATGTTTCTATCCAAAATCATGCTGCCATTGTCTTCTCGATTCATCCATGATTCTGATGTCGCCATTGTATTCGAACATAATTAATCATTCGAGTACTTTCTAGTTATTACACTAATACAAGGTTTTCAATGTTTAGCATGCCTAATTAGCGAGCAATACATACATATATATATATGTGTATATATATAAGCAGGGAATAATGTCTACATTTAGCGAATCCTTTAATTTCCATACGCTCGAAGCTTTTTCTAGAAGACTTCCTTTGTGTTTTGTAGTTAAACTATCATTAGTGTCAACGATCGCTTAATTAATCCTCGTATTGCCCACTAAATCAAACATGTTAAAAGGATTCGAAGGTGGAAATAAACCAACCTTAAAACAAGTATGTAATAGCAAAGACTATATTCATCTAGTACCAAAGCTAATAGAAAGAACACAAATGAATTTCTAGTCTCCAAAATTGATTGCCCCATTCGAGCTTTGATCCTTCAAGCACATGAACACTCAAAAGCTTGTCTTGCCCCCGAACCAACTATTGTTTACTAATTTTAAGGTAGAAAAAAAAAAAAAAAACCTTAAACAATACTCCATCCGTCATGTAAAAATTATGTCAATTTGACCGGACATGATTTTTTAAAAGTTGTTAAAAATAGAAACTTTTTTTTTTATATATAGTAAAAAAAAATGTATATTTCACTAAAAAGAAGAACGATAATAAGTTTGGATGACAATTAAAAAAAGAAAAATAAAAATAAATTTAAATGACAGAAGAGAAGAAACCTATAATATGAAAGACCGCATATATATTCATATCTGATCCACAAAATTTACATCGTACTATACTACTAGAGCCAATTGAAAGAACATCAATGATTCGTTCTTCATTGCCAAAATTGATGGATCTTTCCTAGTTTCAATCCCTTTGACCCCAACCAATCGACCCTATCTAGCTACTACATATATATCGGGTACACCATGTTGAAGACAAAGTAGATGATCATTACAAAGAGAGTGGCATATGGGAAGAGGTACTAAGTTGAGAAGTCAAGCTAAGGAAGTAATCTTGATCGCAAGGAATGGTGAGGCCTCCCAATGGATGATCATATCCGAATTCTTCCTCGGCCAAATGCAATAGATTTTGAAACAAGGGGTGGTTCAAGTACGCAATAGGGATCACGTATCGCGCGTGCATTTCGCCAACGTACACCGGGAAATGGCCCTTAGGGACAATCTCGTTGTGTACCATGTTGTCGTCGTTGTTGTTGTTGTTGCGGCTTCCTTTGGTGAGAGATATTGTCCTTCTTAGCTTGTCTTTGGTTTGAGACAACTTGAAGCCCATTTTTTTGGACAAGCTTGAGAGTTGTGTGATTTTCTTTGGTTGTTGGGATCAATGGTGTGTTGGTTGAGAGTGAATGTATATATATATATGTATATGTATGTATATATAGATAGATAGATGAGGGGGGGGGGGGGGGGGGAGGGGGTGGAAGAAAAGTCGGGTGAAATAATTGAAGGAAAGAATCCACATGGGATTTTGGAGTACAGATGTGTTTACTTTGAACCGTGTTTGGTTTGACTTTCAAATACTATTCAATTTGTATCAATTTCAATATATTTTTTCTCTCGTAGAGAAATGTGTTTAATTTATTTGAGCATGAATTTTAATATCTATATTATTTTATTTATTATAAAAAAATATTTTTAAAAAATAGTTAAAAAAGTAAAAAAAGTAAAATTTTTTGCTAAAAAAATATAATGATAAAACTAAAAAAGAAAGTGGAAACATTTTTTTATCACAAAGGGGAATAGTATAAAATATCACATCAAATCATATTTAAATATCAATTCCAAACTCAAATCAAACCAAACAAACTTTGATTTTTTTTCATCCACAAAAAATATGAATTTTCTATTTATAATTTAGGCTCTGTTTACCCGTATAATTTGATTCTTGATTTTACTATTTCAATTTTTTTTCTTAAAAAATATCAAATCAAATATTTATTTTTTATTTATTTTATTACACTAAAATATAATTTACATTCAAAATATCAAGTCAATACATATTTATACGACATCAAACAACTATTTCCATTCAAAATTTTATTATTCAAAACAAAATTCAAAACCAAAACTTCACAAGTAAACACACCCTTAGTTTAATATAATTATTTTGAAATTCATATAAATTGTAATGGTCTATTTTTTTAGATTTTATTTTTGATTTTTCATTGCACGTTACTTCTTTTTCTTTAAAGTTATCGAATAAAAAATTTATTTTTCATGCAAAATATTACATCAAGGTATTCATATTATATCAAATGTTATTTTAAATTCAAATTGTTGGTATTTTAAAATTTTGTATTCAAATACAAACCTTAAAAAGAAGCATACTCCAAAGTTTTTGTTTGATGGTCTTTAGATATAATAATAATAATAACAACAATAATAATAATAATAATAACAGTTGCTAAATATAATATTCTATATAAAAAATTAATCTTATTCTATAATATTTTTAATAAAAATAATTTTATTTAATAAAAAATAAAATAAAATAAAAAACTAATGTGTTTATTCCTTATTAGTTATGAAACTATTGTTCACTTTGTATTTTTAGTGTACAATTCGGCATAAAAATTATTGTTAAAAAAATATATATAGTAATACATTATATATGAACACAATTTATATAATATATACATTTTATCTACAAAAAAAAAAGTTAACAATTTAATTTAAAATATTATTTTTTATATTATAGATACAATTTTTATACTTAATATAAAAAATACATTTATTAAAAAAACACAAAATGAATGCATAAAAGTGTTAATGTGTTACGAGGATTGGATAGAATTGTTTGTTTATATAATGAATATGTAGATTAATAATTTATAAATATTTTAATAATATTTTATGTATTAAAATGATTCAAGTAGTTCGATAAAATAATACTTCATCCTTCCCTTATATATATATATATCCGTTTGCTTGTTGCACGGAGTTTTAAAAATATTAATATTATATTCGGATGTAGTATAAATAAAGTAGAAAATACTAAAATAATCTTATTAGCATTGTGTGATATAAAAGTAATGACATTTGTGTAATCTATTGTAAGTTGTAAGGATATTTTTAATGTTAGTAGAGAGCCCAATTACTAAAATAAAATGAAATAAATATTTTATTGCGAGACTGACCAAAATAGAAAAATTAATAAATTGTTAAAATACATAGAAAGTGAGCATATAAGTATATGGCCAATTTTGTGGTGGTCTAAGGTTCGGTTATTACTTTTTAAAATTTGATTTTTTTTATTTTATAATTTTAATTTATATACTCCCTTCGTCCAATAACAAAGTATTTATTTTTCCATTTTAATCCGTTCCATAGCAAAATATTTTTTTTAGTAACTGTACTATCTACATAACATTACAGATACTCTTACAACTTACAATATATTACACAAATGTCATTACCTTTATATTACACATACTAATAAGGTTATTTTAGTCATTTCTACTTTATTCCTACTACATCCAAATATAATACTAATATTTCTAAAATAATGGATATTTAGTTATGGGACGGAGGGAGTATATATATTTTTTTATAAAATTATGTGTTTGTTTTGTATTTTGATATTTTTTACATGAAGTATGAGAAATTGTGTAGGTAATATGAAAATAAATAGTGAATTGCACCTATTAATTTTGCACCTTCTAACATAAAGAGTATATTAATTTTTACCTTCTAACATAAAGAGTATATTAATTTTTTTGAAGGAATGTTCTGAAGAATTTTGTTAAAAGAACAATTTTAAATAAAGTTTTACTGTTGCGAATGGTCAATTTTGTTTGGTTGTATTATAATATAATTAATATATATGTTTAATTATAAATAAGGTTAAAATATATTTTGAAAGTTTTAAAATTATATTTAAATAACTTATATTCAATATAAATATCATTTTTTAGATAATAAATTTTACATAAATAAATATATATGTTTGTTTATACATAATTAATATAAATTAATTTATATAAAAAAAAAATTAAATATGAGTTTTTCCCAAAATATTATGCAAAGATTGATGAAATTGGTGCAATATGTAATATGATAATTAATGATATTTTTGGTTCAAATCTTGTCAATGTTTTTTCAATCGTGTCTGTCTCATAAGGTTAGATTTGCTCAAACAATTTGAATTGCCGTTTATTTTTATTTTTATCAAAAACGTCGAATCGAAATATTGGTTGATTTTCATTTTTCTTTTGCCAAATTTATCCAAATTTAACTATTTGGACTTTATGTTTTTCAAAAAAAATATATATATTTTTTTTCATAAAACATCTCATCAAATATTATTTTATTATTAAACCCAAACCTTTTTTTTTCAAACTCAACCAAAAGAAATACATAAATAAATTATACATATCCTTTCAAACATAAGTTTTTAAGTGAGAAAGTTATTTAATGTTATATCAGAGGTCAAGTTTAAACTCATAGATGAAACGAACATTATTTAACATCACAATAAAACCTTCTGAATCATATTTTGAAACTGGCATTTCTATTTAAAAACAAACAATTTTTATTTATTTATTTATTTTAATTTCAATTTTTATAATTAAAATTTGACGATTAATTTTTTATTTCGAAAAATATATTTATTTGTTAAAAATTATATAAGTAACCATGTGATTTATATTAAAAATAAAAAATAAAATTATTTTAACTTATAATTTTATTATTTAAATATGTAAATATAAATTGATTTGTAATTTACATTGTATATTATTTTATATGTATACTAATTTCTATATATTTTTTTATTAATATTAACACTCTCTTCATCGATATTTTTGAATTCATATTGTTACTTTAGTCTCAGATTCAATTTTACATTTTTTTTTGAAAAAATGATGATATATTTTAATTATATTTTAAATTATCTAATATACAATTTTTTTAATTTTAATTAGATTAATTAATAATTTTAATTTCAATATATGGTATTATAATTATTTTTATTAATATATATTTTTTTAACTAATTATTAATTAGGTTATTTAAAATCTCATATCTACAATACACATACATGAGACGAAAAAATTAATATTTTTTTCGTTTCAAATTAAAATATTTTTTTATTTGTTTTGTTTATCGGTATTCATTTTTTATTTAAAAAAAAAATCATACATTAAAATCATCTTTAATTCATCCTAAAAAAAATATCAATTTTATTATTTTTACGGGATGGGTTAGTCCAACCCGCCATTAACTTTTGTATTCATCACCCTTTGGGATGAGAGGGTGGAGCAGATTCTCTTATACGAGAGGACTCTTTTTATTGAAATTTTTTTAAAATATTATATATAATTTAAAAAATATATAAATAATAAATAAAATAAAATATTCATTAACCTGTAAAATAAACTATGTAAGTGGAGATGTGTTATTATGAAAATAAAATAGAGGGTATGATTAGAGATGAATAATTTAGAAGACCTGCAAGAATAGAGAAATGTATTGTAAATTCTGCAAAATTTGAATTATAAGTTAGAGATGATCTAATTTCTAAATATCTTTAAAATTTATTTAAATTACAAATATATCATTAAATATACAATTATTTTACACATAAAAAAATCAAATTACAAAAATATCAAAATTTTTTACATACTTTCACTAATCAATAAAATATTATTATTTATTAATTTATTACAAAACTGGCTCTTGGGATGAAGAAAATATATGATACTTTAAATTAAAATTATTAATTAAAAAAATTTATAAAGTTCTTTTACCATAACCAACGCTCAAATTCATCTTTCTTCTTTTTCTTTCTTATTTTTTTCTTCTCTAATTCTTTTTTTTTTCTTTTTCTTTTTTTCTTTTCTTCACATTTCATTCTTTTCCTCAATCCTTCTTCGTCACTAACGGCCACTACCAGAAAAAACAAAGTCCGTTTCAGAAAATAACTTCAAAATTTAAACTAGATCTGAGACTATTATTTTTAAAGCCTCGGATTTTGGCTTGGATTGATGCCCGAAGAGTAAATCTCATTGCCATTTTTGTGGCCTCGGAATAGCTTCGGAATTTTCAAGACCAAATTCGAAGTTGCAGACCCAAGGGCGTGGAGGAATAGGATTATTTTTTTTGGCTTCGGAATTTCTGAAGCAATTTTTTATATAATTTCTTCTCTCCCCGTTGCCGCCGCCCCACTTGTGCTGCCCCTGTTGCCGTCGAAGAAGAAGATGCTGGATATTTGATTAAAAAGGTGAAAGATGAATAAATGGTTTTTCCCCACAAATTTTGAAGTCGGATTTGATTTCTCATTTTATATTCAATTTAAAAATTATCTTATTTGTGTATTTAGAATTTCATCATATCTCAAATTTTCCCCAAAACTAATTTTCAAACAATCTTGAAGCAAATTCTGTAATGAAATATGAGATGGCTGACAAAATTTCCCAGATCTACGATCAAATCGCGGCTGCCCAGAACCTACCTGATGACAAAGGGATGATCGACGTTGTGCATAATGGAGGCGACAGAAATCTGAATGATGATATTCAGATTACCGCAGATGGGGAGAAGAGCGAGAAGGCTAACTCCAGCGAGTCTCACACTCTTGTTCTCTCTGTTACGACGACCTCAGCCACCCCGCCCAGCCAAGAGGGCTGCTGCCGAAAAAGTTGCACAAACAACATACGAACAAGCCTTCAAGGCCGCGATGGAAGGAGCGCAACCTGTTGCTATGACCTCCAACGAGCCTGTTGCTGAGAGAAAAAAAGGGAATTCTGTTGATACCTGTGTGAAACAGTCTGTTGGTTGTTGTTCTGCCTCGTCCGCAACATATGGCTGCAGGACTTGCGCAGGGTCTTGTTGCGTCTGCCAAACAACAACTAGATGACTTGAAAGGTATACAAGCTGTTGTTGTTGCGGACCATGTAATGCAGCCTCTTGTTGCAACTTTCAGACAGCTTGTTGCTGCAATAATCAAAAAGTAAAAAATAAAAAATAAAAAATAAAAATCAACGGGCATAATTTTAAAACATAGCAGCAGAAGATGTTGTTTTATCTGACCATTGTTGAATCTGAAAGATTGGCTAATGGAGGTGCACCTGTTGTGCCAAAGGACCCTTGTAAGAATGAAAAATACAAATTCTGAAAAATCTGGAAATGCTCAGGTTGTGTTTTTTTGTGGCTTATACCGCGTATTTTTACTATTCAGATTCTTTGTTTTCCTCCAAAAATATCACATCAAACAATTACTTTTTTTTATATTATACTATAAATTTATTTTACATTCAAAATATCACATGAACTTCTATTTACATCACATCCAACAACTATTCAAATTCAATTTTTTACTATTAAAAAATCCAAATCCAAACCCAAAAACTAAAACCCACAAACAAACACACCCTCAGATTCTATGTGCAAAAATTATGTACTGAATGGCTTAAGTGACCCCCTATACGGTGTCTACCGGCATGCATTGACGCCTAAGCAGTTGTGCGAGCGTTGGAGAAGAGGCGAAATGGATTCATCACTCTATTGAGGACATTCCAGAATAAGACAAACCTGTCTCTGCCATAATCTTTTACTGTTATAGTAAATCTGCTATCAGTAGAGCATAAAGTACAATGTATAATGGAATGAGTCGACACATTCTCCTTCGACACAATTCCATAAGACAACTGAACGCAACTAAGTTATTGCGATAGACCATGTTGCGTCAAAAGATAACTTAGCGGATCCGCTAACCAAATGGTTAAATCGTGATGCAATTTAAATAACTGACTAGAGGAATAGGGCTTAAGCTTGTTGAAGAAGAAGTTTTATAAAGGAAAACCCAACCTAGAAAGATTGGAGATCCCAAGAACTAAGTTCAAATTGACAACCTACCTATAAGACTTATGTATATCATTGTAGGGGCTAATAGCCTCAAACTATTCCTATCAACGAACAATGACAGAGTAGAGAAGATAGCAAACAATTGATTTAATGATCACTAAGTGAGTGTTGTATCACTCAGAAACTTAGAAAGATCACCTATATGAGAGAGAAGCGGGGCCGCTTCAAAGGAAAAACTGTTCAGGCTCAGCTCTTTAGAAACTTTCACAGAACTAGGACGGGTTCCATGGCCAAAACGGACCAAACAATGAGAATCAAACTAGACACGTGAATTTTGTATATGTAGCCCACTTATTAGAAAAAAATTGAACAATTTAAGGACAACGTGTCCACTGGAAAATTAGTAAAGACTACGTATTGTTCAAAAGAAAGTTGAAAGAAAATCTACTTATCCTATGCAGAATTCATCTTTGTTTCATCGAGTAATCGTTTTTCTTTTTTATATGGGAGATTGTTGGGTATTTAATTAAAAAAAAATGAAAGAGGAATAAATGGTTTTGTCTCACATTTTATCTGATTAATTTATTTTAACTTGAAAAAAAATAATCAGATAAAATAATTTGTTGCAAGTGAATGTAACGTGCAGAAGTGAACAAATTTTCCCTTTTCACGTGATTAAATATAAAATAATCTGGAAACATATATACTATATTTTTCCTCACTCTTTCAAAAACACACAAAAATTCTCTCTTCCAAATATTCTCTCAATTTTTTTTCTCTGCAAAATCTCTCTTTCCAAAAGCTTTCTAATTTAGTTTGTTATTCCATTGATAATTCGTTCTATCCTGGGAGGCGATCGATGGAAGGCCGAATTCGCTTCAAGCAAATCGCGTACTACTCGAGGCTCGAATTTATTTAAATTTGAAATTCATCTCGTTATTGGATTTGCTGATTTGATTTTTGTCACATCTCGGATTCGTTAATAAGTTTTCCAACATAAGATGATGAAGACGGAGGATCTGTCACCGCCGCCGGAGGAGCTGTCACCGCCGCCGGAGGAGGAGAAGAAAAAGAATTCGTTGCCGCCGCCACCGTGGCTGCTGCCGGAGAAGAATAAGAATAAAGAAGAGGAGGTCCGTTGCCGCCGCCGGAGAAGGAGGAGACTCCGCTGCTGCCGCCGTCGCCGCCGCGCCGCTCTTACCGCCGCCGCCGGAGAAGAGAATTAGAAGAAGAAGAAGGAATGAAGAAAGTGCCGCTGTCGCCAGAGAAGAAGAAGAAGGAGCTTCCGCTGCTTTGTTGCTGTCACCGCCGCAACCGAAGAGGAAAAATAAGAAAGAGGGGAGGAGGAGAAGAATGGAGAAGAAAGAAAAGAAAGAAAAAAAGGAAGTGCGGTGGCGGTGGCGTAGCGGGGTGGACTTATTAGGGTTTATTTAGTTTAATATTTTTTTGGGAAAAAATTATTTTTAGTCCCAATATAAAAATCTTATCAATTTTGGTCTCAATATAACCAAAATTTATCATTTTTTGTTCCAATATAACCAAAACTCATCATTCTTGGTCCCAATATAATTTTTTTATCAATTTTAGTCCTAATATAACCAAAACTCATCATTTTTTGTCACAGTATAATCAAACATTATCTTTTTTGGTCCTACCGTCAACAAACTGAAGGAAAATGTTGACGTGAAAAGAAATCAAACCTTATATTTATATTCGAAGAAATTGCACAATCTTGCAAGTTAACGTCAGCATTTTCCGTCGGTTTATTGACGGTGGGACCAAAATAAATAAAGTTTGATTATATTGAGATAAAAAATGATGAGTTTTGATTATATTGAGACTAAAATTGATAAAAAATTTATATTGGGACCAAAAATGATGAATTTTGGTTATATTGGGACCAAAAAATAATGAGTTTTGTTTATATTGGAACTAAAATTGATAAGATTTTTATATTGGGACAAAAATTGATGAATTTTGGTTATATTGGGACCAAAAAAAAAATTTTCCCTTTTTTTTTTATAAATAATTTTTAGATATTTTAATTATTTTAATAAATTTGTATGTTTCAGGCATATTAAATTCTTAAAGAGATTTCCACATAGATATCAGTATCTAATGAGCCATATAAATAGGAATTTACAACGTCCATCAGATGCATATCCAAATTTTCATGTACTGCCAAACTGACAAGATATTGAAATGTTATTTCATCCATTACTGGAGAATATGTTTTATTAAAATCAATTCCAGGTCTTTGTGAAAAACCTTAGGCAACAAGCCTTGTGTTATATGTGGCAGTTTTATTATTCTCATTTTGTTTTGGAACAAATACCCATTTATAGCCAACAGACTTAACATCTTCAGATGTTTGCACAATAGGTCTAAAAAATTTTCTTTTTGCCAGTGAATTCAATTTAGACTGGATCGCATCTTTCTATTTTGACCAATCTTTTTTTTTCCGACATTCATTAACTAATCTAAGTTTAGGATCTTCGTCATTTTCTATTAATTCAAGTGCTATATTATATGCACAATTATTATCAATAATTATGTCCTTTCGGTTCCAATGCGTCCCAGTCGTTACATAATTTATCGAAGTTCATTACGATCAACTTCTTTAAGAAGTTTATTAAGATCATTTTTTTCAGAAATTTGTTCCATGTTACTACTTGTTTCATGAGGATTTTGATAAGCATTCAAATCCATAACCTTTTCATTTGTTCTTTTCTTCTGAGCATTTTTATCTTTGGAACCTAAAGATCTGTCACGCTTCAAGCGTGCATTCAATTCACTAGCATTTTGTATTTTTCCTTCAGAGACAATGATTTTAGCCGGTGCATTATTTGTAGCTATATACGATCTGGTGACTCTGTAGGCGTTACAAAAAGCATCGGACAACTGATTTGTTATTCACTGCAAATGTAAAATTTGTTGCACTTCTAATTCACTTTTTCAATTACGAGGAACAAGAAAAATGAAAGGTATTTTCCAAGTAATTTCTTTTTTTATTTAATCAGTTTCTCCCCCTAATGTCGAAAAATGCGACTCGTCAAAATGACAGTCAAAAAATCGAGCTGTAAATAAATCACCAATTAATGATTCAAGATATTTAATAATATATGGTGATTCATACCCGACATATATCCCAATCTCCGTTGGGGGTCCATTTTTGTGCATTGGGGCGGTGCTACTGGCACATAAACTGTGCACCCAAATATTCGCAAATGTGATATATGGGTTTTTCATTATACACCAATTGTAATTGGGAGTAGCTATGATAGTTTGTCGGTCTCAATTTTATCAGTGTTGTTGCATGTATTATTGCATGTCCCCAAGCAGATACGAAAAGCTTAAATTTCATCAACATATGTTTTGCAATTAATTGCAACCTCTTTATAAGTGATTCAACTATAACATATTTAGTATGTACATATGGTACAATATACTCAATGTCAATTCCAATAGACATGCAATAATCATCAAATTTCTTGGATGAATATTCACCGGCATTATCAAAGTGAACTTTTTTTATTGGGTGATCTAGATACTGTGATCGTAATCTAATTATTTGAGCAAGCAACCTCGCAAATGCCAAATTGCGGGTGAATAAAAAATATACATGCGACCATTTAGTAGATGCATAGATAAGTACCATAAATATCAAAATGGTATGCAAAGTGAATCTACTGGCCCACACATATCACTATGAATTCGTTCTAAAAATGCATGAAATTCAATTTCTATTTTTTATGATGATGGTCTAGTTATTAACTTTCCTTTTGAACAAGCAACACATTTCAATTCGTTTGTATTTAATATACCATTTGATTTTTCAAATTATGACCATGGGCATTTTCAATAATTCCTCTCACCATAGTATTATCGGTATAGCAAAATCAAAAAATTTGTAGACTTCTGGTTCACCAGATATGTTTCAACTGCATTAATCTTTGTGTAATATAATCTTGAAGACAATGAAGACAATTTTTCTAATATATATTTATGTCCATCAATGAATTTTGTAATCAACAAAAATTCATTTGTCTCACTTGATGTCTCAATATAATATTCATTTATGCGAATATCATTAAAACTCAACAAATTTCTCTGAGATTTGCTACAAAATAGTGCATTTTGGATATCAAGTTTTACAGAAATATTATTGCTCTTCCAGAGTCTTCAATCAATTTCACACAACCACTTATAGTTTTCACTTCAAATTTTACCAATTTCAGGTGGGTGAAATATTTCTTATATTTTAGGATGGTGTGTGTTGCTGCACTATCAATGAGACATAAATTTTCTTCCATATTTTTTCATTATAGCCCATTATGCTTTCATATTTCTACTTTTGAAAAAAATATCACAAAATAAATATATTGAAATTTTAAACAAAATTCATAACTGTTATATTATTACCAAATATGAGAGCAAAAATATTTATATATAAGAAGTTTCAAATATATATTAGCACATTGCACCTTCAGGGTGTTCAAAATATAAATCATCAGAATCTTTAAAATATGCACATTCATGGTGTTCAAAATATAAATATCAGAAATTTAAATATATACCTTCAGGATACGCAATATATGATATTGAAAAAAATTATAATATACACCTTCAGGATGCTTAATATAATCTAAATATACATCATCAGATATTTTTAAAATATGAATATTTAGGGTTCTCAATATACACCATCGGAAGTTTTCAAAATATGAACTTTCAGGGTTCTCAAAATACATACTTTCAAGGTTAACCTAAATATAAACCTTCAAAGTTATCAAAATATGTACCTTCTGGGTACATAAAATATCACACATTTAATTGTGTGTTAATAAAATTATCACCATCACTAACATTATTTTATTTATTGGCATCTTGGTGCCTTTTTCTTATAATAATTAGTGGAAAAAAAAATTATGTTAGTCATAATATATTTGAAAAATAATTAAATAAATACCTTTGAATTTTGGCAGAGCTTCCGCAGCATTTTAATATATTTGACAATATTCGGGCAGAACTTCAGAATAAAAATATTCTCTTCGAACACACTTTTCAACCTGTTTAAGTAACTTCAAAAACATAAAAAAAAAAAATGTTATCTTTATATTAGCATTTCATCGGCAAAGACTCGTACTGATAACGTGTTATAAAATATATAAAATAAGAAAATATAATAATATAACATATGTGTATAGCGGAGAAAAAGTATCTACATATGTATAAATATATGTGTTTAAAGATAAGTATATATAAATGTAAGTATGTATGTAAGGTATGCGTGTTACAATAGAAAAAACAAACAAATATAATATATATATAAGAGAGTTCAAGTGCAAAAAATGTGTGCCATTAAAATCTATTTATTTTATTCATTACGATGACCATTTATAGGCAATATACAATTGATTAGTCATCAATTCCTTCACATGGCATAAGCTAATTACAACACATGGCTATGCTAAATGAATGACACCTATAATTGTCATAACAAATATGTTTCCTCCGTCTTTGAAATTCGTTATATTTTTTTTTGGGCATGGAGTTTAAGAAATATTGATTTGCATAGTTAAGTAGTGTAATTAATTGATATAATATTTTAAAGATAAATTATTTTTATATTTTTGGGATAAAAAAAATAAAATAAAAACTTAAATGTTTGTTTAATTTTTTTATGTTGAATACTCCATTCGTTCCATAAGTATCTGTTTGCTTTTTACACAGAATTTAAAGTATATTAATATTATATTGATATGTAGTAAAAATAAAGTATAAATGACTAAAATAACCTTATTAGTATTGTGTGATATAAAGGTAATGACATTTTTGTAATATATTGTAAGTTGTAAAGATATTTGTAATGTTAGATAGATAGTACAATTATTTAAAAAGAAAATTGATGTTTTGTTATGGGACAGACCAAAATGAAAAAAAAATGGATAGTTTGTTATGAAACAGAAGGAGTATTTAATACATTAAATTAATTTTTAGAAGAAAAAAAATTATAACTCAAGGAAAATAAATTAACTTTAATAATTTTAATGTAATTAAAACAATATCAATAAATTTATATTCCATAAAAATATTAATCTAAACAAAACCTCAATAAATTTTCCTTCAAAAAGATTTCTCGCAAAATATTCATCAAAAACTGTTTGTTTAATTCCCTCCACAAAAATTTAATCACATCAATCACAATTCCTAAAAAAAAATTAAACAAAAATCAAGCACAACAGGTAAGTGAGTAAATTCATATGTCATTTTCAAAATACAACATTCATTCACAGCAATCCACATGTCATATTTTAAAATTTTATTTTTTAGCCAAAATATAATCCAGACATTACATTGCATTTACAAAAATAGCATATAAATACCCTGCACAAATTGTTGCACACTACTACTTTCAAAATGTACATTCATCCCTAAACTTGTTACACAACAAGCATTACATCCAAAACCAACACCCATCCATACTAGCAGGTACAAACAGATATAAGAACAACAAAATTCTTGGGGAGCTTTTTCCATGTACAAAAGTAAATAGGGTCTTAATTTAGATAACATACATCATACCACAATTCACTTACAATCTTTGTCGTTATCTACGTTTGTATCTTGTTGCATGTGTTCAAAATCAACCTATAAATGAGAACCAAGATAGACATTAGCGTGCCAGCAGAAAATGCTATTATGCAATTCCTACTACAATATTGTATAAATGGAAAACCTAAACGGGGTTCAATTTCTGAGGTAGCAATTATGATATTCAGTATATTCTCGAACGGTGACTCATTTATGGGCAGAAGCAAAGAAACAACAAAGCACATGCGAGGCAATAGCGTTGGTGAAACAAAAGTATAAACCAAGAGCTAAAAAAGAGCTTGATCTTGTCTTAGTTGAAAGCACTGTGCCACGTAAACGTGGTACGATACGAAATCTTGCCAAACAAATCAATTGCTCAAAGTCAATGGTTTGGCGATGGGTTCAATATTGTGCAATTAGACCTAGTACTAGTGAAATAAAGCCTACCTTGACAACTCCCAATAGGCAACTCCAGCTTTTATTTGCTCTTGAATCAATTATTTGGTAAGCTAGATGAAAGGTATTGAAATTTAAGACAATAACAAACACAATTCATATTGACGAGAAGTGGTTTTACCTTACTCAGAGCACAAAAAGGTTTTATTTAACACCAAGTGAGGCTGACCTAGATCGATCTTTCCAGAGTAAAAAATTTATCACAAAAGTTATGTTCATGTGTGCTATTAGTCGGGCTATCTTTGCTTCAGATGGTAGTACTCTTTTTGATGGAAAGATAGGCATTTTTCCATTCACACGTATAGTTCCGGCAAAGAGGTCAAGCAAAAATAGGCCAACTGGGACTTTGGAGACTAAGACGATTGATTCTATCACAAGATATGTAGTTAAAGCTTGCCTAGTTAATCAGGTATATATATATAACCACAACCAAATAATGATGTTTAATGCTTAGTTTTAATTTATCACTATTTTTTGTAATTTAATGTTTGGTGTTTATCGTGTTTTATAAAATTTCAGGTGATTCTATCTATAAAGGAGAAATGACTGTCTTGCTTAAGTAAAATAATTTACATTCAACAAGACAATGCGAAACCACATATTCGCAATGATGATGTTGATTTCTGACAAACAGCTAGTAGTGATGGATTCAATATTCACTTGATTAATCAGACCCCAAATTCACCTGATTTTAACATAAATGACTTGGGATGGTTTCGTGCAATCAAAAGTATCCAGATAGAGTTGGATTGCTACACAGTTGATGATTTGGTTATTGTTGTACGCTTGTCATTTGATTATTTGACGGCGTAGACCTTGAACAATGTGTTTCTTAGACTACAAAGTTATTTGGTTGAGATAATGAAGGCTAGAGGACACAACAATTACAAAATTCCGCACATGAACAAGCATGGATTAATTAGAATGAACGAGCTGCATATTAATTTGGAGGTAAGACCTGAGTTAATTAGAGATTGTATTGATTACCTAAATGAATTAGGCAATCAAGATCACATTGGATTGTTAATAAACTCTATGTGTATTTAGAAACACTTAATGTTTAATATGTTTGTTCTTTGTTTTTGGCGACCTACCATAGGGTTGTTTCTGACGTTAGATGCATACATTTTGTATATGCTGTTTTTTAAAATTTGATGTTTATACTTGTAGGAGTTATTGTATAGACTAAAGCATAGAAAATGATTCAACCCTATTTATATGATGCATATTTATATGAAACTTACTTACTCGTTCTAGTATGGTTATTGCTCATTTACAATATATTTGTCAGTTACATAGTCAATTTCCTGCATGTATATAAGTGATTATTAATAGCTTTGTCATTCTAAATAATTGGATAAAATTTACAAAGAGCTCTTACCTGTGCAATTATTTATGGTTGTTCGTGCTTCCTATATGTATGTGCAGATAAAATTTACCAGACATTTGATCCAACATAACTCTTGAAGACCTATACAATATTTTACTAAAAAAGACACCCCAACTTTATTATGACAAAAAAGTAATATTGAAAATAAAAGTGGATGAAGAATTAAGTAGTTACAAAAAATACCTACAAGATGGAAAAACCGAGAAAAAATTAAACAACAAACCATCACTGACATCGAAACTCAAATTTGCAACTACTATGGTGAAGTGATCTACATAAAAGCTAACATTAATTACACTTTTTTTTTTTTTTTTAAAAAAACTATACTATTCTAAAAACGCTTACTTATAGTACCCTTTGATGTATTGTTTGTTTCTACCACTTTTCATTGGTGTTGGATTTTTGTCCTTCGGATCCACCCCAATATTATACACAACACACCAATTATCTAAGCAGCCCATTCGAACCGGGCCTGGCTTGTGACCCACAACCCACACCACAACCCGTTAAACTGACCCTTACTTGTGATGCGCCCCTTGCCCGTGACCCGCTCCATGACCCGCCTAGGATCCGCGTCCTATTGCGAGGCCTAATCTGGGCCGTTGATTACAGATTTTGATCTTAGCCGTCCATTTTCATTTGGCATGTATATATATATAGAGAGAGAGTCATTCTTTGACTCACTACTCCCTAATCTCACACTCTCTCTACGCTCACTACTCTCTGGCCTTTCCCCCCTCTCTCTCTCGACCCACTGCTCTCCTCTTTCCAGTGACTTTCACAGCGGTTCACGGCAGTTTCTCGGTGGTGCCTTTCTCCTGTAATCTTGTGGAGTTCTTGTGGCACGTTTTCCCTTTTGTGTGTAATCGTTCGTAGCCGAAAGGGGCTCGTCCGATGCGGTAGGCCTTCGGGTGCCTTGTTTGTGTTGGTGTGGGGTTATATATCGTGTGTATCGCGGTCGTGGCCGGTTCGTTTGTGTAGTCGCTAGATTAGGTGTGTATTGTGTCGATTTTGTGCTTTTCCGAGTTGCTTGGGGCTAAGCCTAACCAAACTAGTTCAATATGTGTGATTTTACTTGATTTCATAAATAAAATACTTAGATCCGTTAATAAATTTCATAACAAGTGGTACTAGAGCTTCGGTTGAGTTTTTTATTTACGAAATCGTGATTTACTGTTGATTTTGTAAAGTTCTACTCAATACTTGATAGATCTGTGTGAAATCGAAAGGATCTGGTTGAATCGAACCTGTATTAGTGTGTTCGGTTCTTTTCCTTTAGATTCGTTCAAAATCGGCCCTGTTTGAACTCGATCTGTGTTTTTTAGGTCACTGTCGAGTTGTTTTATGTGTTCTTCGAACAGAATCGCTACTGTTTTGTGTAGATCGGTTAAGTTCGAGTCCATTTCGGTTAGAACGGTTCAAAATCGTTTCAATTTGGTGAAAACCGATTTTGTCCGTTGTTATTTTAAGAAAATAAACCGTAAAACTTGTTGTTTCGCCTTATTTTTCGTTAAGATATACGCTTGTTGGGTTAAAATCCAAAAGTTTTTCAAGAATCTTTAAAACCAAAATTTGAAATATCTTGTTAAATCTGTATTTGTGGCCTAGTGTCTCTGTTCGTGAGTTTCGGTGACTCTAACTTTGGTTAGAGGAGAAACATTGTTTCTGGTTTTTTGTTGTTATTAGTTGGCTAACCCCTATTCTTGAAAAAAGAATAGGTTATTTGTATATACCCTTGTACTGCTGTAGGGAATACATTGTTGTTGTGCTTCGAGGGTAAACTCTTTAACCCTAACTATTTTATTGCTGTTATTTTACTTTAGTTTAATATCCGCATTTAAATTCCGCCCAATCGATTGTAAAGGCTATTGTGATACCAACGTTACAAAACTCCTATCCTCACTCTTGTGAGTGATTCTCGAGTACCTTCGGTGGAATAGTCATGAGTGAATGTTGTAATAGATAGGCTTTTTGTTATTATTTGCCTGTGATTGCAATATTCTGTGATATATTTTGTTGTTGTGTTTGATTGTTGTGCTTGTTTTCTGTGAATTGCTATTGATGTGCTGTGATTTGGGTCTTTGTTTGGTTCTCAATTTGTTTTAAAAATAATCTGTATTTTTTTTTAAACTGTTTTTTCACAATAAACTGTTTTTTTTTTAAAACAAACAGTTTTTGCCAAACAAATTGTATTTTTCGGAAATTTTGTTTTTTAAACTGTTTTTGAAAACTGTTGATCATGGCTGGGCAAACCTTTTTCAATATCCAACATTTTGATGGAAAAATTGATTTTGCTATTTGGAAACAAAAAATGAGAAGTATACTTGTTACTCAAAAATTAATAATAGCTGTAGAGCCGGATCAAGCAACCACAGTCCCTTTTGAAAAGAGCGCTGAGTTGGATGAAATGACTTCGTCTTGTATAATTCAAAATTTAGCTAATCATGTAATTCGCAAGGTTGGTAGACAAGAATCTGCTGTGGCATTATGGAATAAATTGGATGAATTATATACTCAAACTTCTTTACCTAGTAGGCTTTATTTGTTAGAAAAGTTCTTTAATTTTAAACTTGATCAACTTAAAACTATTGATGAAAATCTTGATATTTTTCAAAAATTAATTCAAGATATTAAGCTTACTGGTAATAAGAATATAGATGATTATAGTGCTATAATTCTTTTGAATGCTATTCCAAGTGTTTTTTCTGATGTGAAATCGGCAATTAAATATGGGCGTGATTTTGTGACTTTAGATGTGGTTATTAATGGTTTGAAAAGTAAAGAATTAGATTTGAATGTAAATAAATCTAATAAATCTGGTGATGTTATGTTTATTAGGAGTAGGTCTCATTTTAGATCTAATAGGAATAATAATTTTGGAAATTCTGATAATAAAATAAAATATCAGAATAATAATAATAGAAGTCGAAATAGATCTAAAACTCCTAATAAAGGAGGAAAGAGATGTTATAATTGTGGTGATTCTTCACATTTTGTTAGATATTGCCCTAAGAAACATAATAATAATAATAATAACAGAAATAATAGTAATGCAGCAAATGAGTTAGCCAATATGACTGTTATTGACAATGATTTCGGAAATGCGTTTGTTGTTTGTCCAGATTTAAATTCAAATATTTTGAGTGCTAATGAATGGATAGTTGATTCTGCTTGCACATTTCATATGACACCTTTGAAAAATATTTTTTCTGAGTTTAAAACTTTAACACATTGTAATGTGACTATGACTGATAAACGTGTGTGTAAAGTTGAGGGAATTGGTGTTATTAATCTGAAATTTAAATCTGGAAATATACTGAAATTGCATGATGGGAGATATGTGCCTGATTTGTCCAATAATCTGTTGTCATGTGTTAGATTATCTACTTTAGGTTTAGAAGGAAAGTGGGGTTTAAATTGCATGAAAATAACAAAAGGGTCTTTAGTGATTTTTAGGGCAGAATTAAAAAATGACTTATATGTAACTTCTGCTGTGAATGTATGTTCTGATATTGATAATTCTGAAATTGATAATTCTGAATTATGGCATAAGAGGTTAGGTTATATAAGCAATAATGGTCTGAAAATTCTGCATGAATCTGGTTATTTGAAAAATGAGAAATTTTCTGTTGTTCTCTTTTGTTAATATGTGCAAACTTGGAAAATTAAATAAAGTTCAATTTTCGTTAAAAACCCCTGAAAATGTTATTTTTTCAAAAAGGATTTTGGAATATATGCACTTAGATTTATGTGTACCTTCTAATGAACCCACTTATGGTGGTAGTAGATATATCTTAACTGTAGTTGACGATTTTTCTAGAAAATTTTGGATTTTCTTATTGAAAAATAAACCTGATTTGTTTAAGGTTTTCAAGAACTGGAAAATTCAAATTGAAAGTGAAACTGGCCGGAAAATTAAATGTATTAAAATTGATAATGGTTTAAATTTTTGTAACACCTGGTTTAATAATTTCTGTGTGCAAATTGTATTAATTTTGAATTTGTCCCCAAGGCATCCCAATTTAGTGGGGTTGCTGAGAGGTTAAATCGGACTCTTTTGGAAAGAGTTGGATGTCTTTTGATATCGTCTGGTTTACCTAGAAAATTATGGGGTGAGGCTGCTGTAACAGCAGCGCATCTTTTAAATCGAACACCCTCTATCCCCCTTAATGGTGAAATTCCTGAAAGTAAGTGGTTGGGTAGAATTGTCGACATGTCTAATGTTCGTGTGTTTGGGTGTTCTGCTGTGATATGTATTTGCACTGATGGTTTAGATAAGAAAACTGAAAATTGTGTTTTCTTGGGTAATGGTGTTACAGGTTATAGGTTATGGCTTAGTTCTAGACCTGATTTTTAAACCATTATTAGTAATAATGTGACATTTAATGAAGGTGTTATGCCATGTTTGAATGAAAAGTCTAAGTTGTTTGATTCTAAAATTGCTAATAATTGTACAGATTTTAATAGTGTTTTAAATAAGGTGGAGCATAATGTGATTAAGGTAGAAGAGGTAGAAAATAAATTTGATGGATCTGATTTTGTCTTGGTTTTTCTAGGAATCAAAATATTGCTTGTGAACCTAAAACTATGCAATTTCCTATTTTAAAAATTTCTGAAATTGGTTCTGAAAATGATTCTAGAGTTGGTAATATTCTTCCTGTTTTCAAGAATGAAAATTCAAAATATGAGAGTGAGAGTGAATTTAAGAAATCAGATATTCGTTTTGATTGTACTGTTGAGCATTGTACTGTTGAGCAGTGTAAATATTGTGAATCTAAAGTTGTGCAATTTGATAACACTGAAGTTGCTGAAATTGATTATGGAAATGATGATTTTGCTCATAATGCTGCTGAAAAATTGTTTACTGTACAAAACGAAAATATAAAAATTGGAAAGGAAGACGACTGTGTTCTCAATTGTGGTTATATTAATTCTGGTTTGCATGAAATTAATATTCAATCTGCTGATAATGTGCAAATTGATGCTAAAATTGAGTTTGTCAATTTTGAGAGAGAAGTTACCTCTGTTTGTGAAAACGGTAGTCAAAGTGAGGTGGAGACTGATATAATTGACATTAGAGAGAAAGAAATTGAAAATTCTATTTTTCGTTGTCATTCTGAAAATCAGAAAATGGTTGCTGATTATATAAATGTGCAGTTATGTGATATACATGTTGATAATACTAGTTGTGAATCAGAAATTGTGCATTGTGATGTTCAAGTTGATGCTGATATTGCTTCTGATTCTTTGTTGTATATGAAAACTGCTGCTGAGCAATACACTGATTTTGTGAACGAAAATGTTGTTATCTCTGATGTAGAGTGTATGGTTGATAATGAGGAAAGATCTAGTGAAACTGATATTTTTGTTGGTGATTTTCGAATTTTATCTGCTCCAAGGCAGTTTGTGAATAAAATTGAAAATACAGTTTCTGAGATTAAAAATAATGTAGAAACTGATTTGGATAATAGTAATGAGTTAGAAAATTACTTATTTGTTAGAGATGAAGTTAAGAATAGTCCTAAGGTGTTTTCTATGTTTGGTAATTTTGATTCATCTTCTTTACCTAGAGGTATGTTTGAGAGCTTAGATGTGGATAAACCTATGAGTGATAGGAAATTGTTCAATCCTGAAAGTAAGTCTCAGTGTTTTGTGTTAAAAGAATATAAGAGCTCATTAGTTGATAATAAGTGTTTGAAATCAGTTCCTAGGTTTTGTCATTGGCTTATTGGCATTGTGTTATCATTGGTTGTAAATGATATGAAACTTTTGAAGCTTGCTACTATTGTTGTTTGTATGTTGTGTGCTACATATTTTGGTTGTATGACATATTTACAATGTAATATTGTTCTATTGAAGTTTGGATTTGAATGTATTCCTGCTATTGAAGATACAATGTTGTGGAAAATTAAGAAGTTTGTATCTTGTTTGAAAATGATATGCTTTGATACATTTGATTAGTTGTGTTCTACACATATGTGGATGGTAGGCTAAAATAATGTATTGTTTGACTAACTTGTATATATCTTTTTCTTTGTGCTGGTATATAATCCAAAATTATAGGCGATGATGATCCCCATTCCACTCGGACGAAAAATCAGGTGGAGGATTTGTTGGATTTTTGTCCTTCGGATCCACCCCAATATTATACACAACACACCAATTATCTAAGCAGCCCATTCGAACCGGGCCTGGCTTGTGACCCACAACCCACACCACAACCCGTTAAACTGACCCTTACCTGTGATGCGCCCCTTGCCTGTGACCCGCTCCATGACCCGCCTAGGATCTGCGTCCTTTTGCGAGGCCTAATTTGGGCCGTTGATTACAGATCTTGATCTTAGCCGTCCATTTCCATTTGGCATGTATATATATATAGAGAGAGAGTCATTCTTTGACTCACTACTCCTTAATCTCACTCTCTCTCTACGCTCACTACTCTCTGGCCTTTCCCCCTCTCTCTCTCTCGACCCACTGCTCTTCTCTTTCCAGTGACTTTCACGGCGGTTTCTCGGTGATGCCTTCCTCCTGTAATTTTGTGGAGTTCCTGTGGCACGTTTTCCCTTTTGTGTGTAGTCGTTCGTAGCCGAAAGGGGCTCGTCTGACGCAGTAGGCCTTCGGGTGCCTTGTTTGTGTTGGTGTGGGGTTATATATCATGTGTATCGTGGTCGTGGCCGGTTCGTTTGTGTAGTCGCTAGATTAGGTGTGTATTGTGTCGATTTTGTGCTTTTCTGAGTTGGTTGGGGCTGAGCCTAACCAAACTAGTTCAATATTTGTGATTTTACTTGATTTCATAAATAAAATACTTAGATCCGTTAATAAATTTCATAACAATTGGGATTAATCAAACTCCGTTCCTATATTTGTTGTGCTCTTGTGCAAAAGATTGTAACTATGTTTAAAGAAAAATATGACACTATCATATTCTCTAATAGTTTGTATGTGAATCCGACAAAGAAATAGTAATAGTAAAAATAATAAAGATTTAACCGGTTAATATTATTGTTCTTAAATAAAGCAAGGAAACTAAGTCATTTGCAAGGAAACTAAGAGAAGATGTGGAGACAGCGAGGGCCCGGTGATCCCATCCCTTCCCAAACAAACGGGATGGGATCACTGGCCCCTAAATATATTCACATACATACAATGTATATATATCACTTCATGGCCAGAGCGTGGACAGGACCGGTGATTTCATCCCCAAACTCTTACTGTGGGTTAAAATTTTTTAACTGTATAATAACCAAAGACTTCTTTTTGGAAGATTTAGAGTGATTAAATATTTAATTTGTATTAATTGTAGTGTCTAAATATTTGATAGTAAAAAAATTAAGGAAAAAAAAAAGTGTGAGAAATTGAAAATAAAGTGCAAAAATAAAAAATATAAACTTTGATTGAGATGTTGAATCTGATTTACAATGATTACATCAAAACTTATTTATAAAGTCTAAACGGTGTCTCTAAACCGACATGTCATTTCTAATCTACTGAAAACCGGATGGATGTAGCCCTTTATGTAAGAATTATCTAGAATTCATAATTTAATAATTACTCCAATAATATGCGATTTTATCAAAAATTCTAAATCTAAATAATTTGTGATTTTGTAACAAAATATGATATTTTTGTTAACAAAATTCAAGATTTTTCGGTACTCAAGATTTTCGATCAAAAATACCGATACTGGATTCAGCTGTTATTCGCAGCTTAGAATTCAAATCCAATATTGCTCTAAAATCTGTATCTTCTCCGTGTGTCAACATCCGCATACGTCCACCTGCCTTGTATAATTTTCAATATCACTACAAGAAAAAAATCATTTTGTAACAAAACTTTTTTGTCTCAAAATCTATTTTTTTCGTTACTAATGACATTAGAGACGGAATTAGGAACGGAATTACATTAGCTACGTGAACTTTAGGGACGGAATTCCATTACAAATATATTATTTTTTTGTAGTGTATGTTTATCATATATACGACCCTTTGGCATCCTTTAATTTCGTCGAAAATCGGTATCATTGAAATAGTTGTCAAAATTGATACTATCAGCGCGCTTTATTGGAACCAAATGTTGTCATACTCGACAATGAAGTATTTTTCGGTACCGACCTCGGCATGGTTGTCGGAACCAAAGCCGAACATTTGTCGGACCAACATCGAAATACTCGTCGGAACCAAAGTTGAAATATTTTTTTGTAACAAAAATCTTCGTTAGAACCAAAGCCAAAATATTTGTTGGGTCTAAGCTCTAAATATTTCTCTGGAACCAAAATATTTTTTTTGGACTGAGGTCAAAATATTTTCTTTCTCTGGAACCAAAATATTTGTTGGGACCAATGTCCAAAATATTGTTTTGGAACCAAAATATTTTTTTGAAATCAAAAAATTTGTTGGGACCAAAATCACATTATTTTCATTGAATCAACTCTTGTATTTTTATAGGAACAACTTTTAGACCGTAATCGGTTTTGAAATCAAAATCTTATATGAAACTAATTAATAATTTTCGAGGTAGTACATGCCTTCCTTAGGCATCATCTTTATTTTATTCTAGAACTATTATTTTTATTAACTCACACGAGTGATTTTTAAAGAGTTGATAATTATTGAAATGTCTAAAAGTTTTAACTATTTGATGCACCCGAACAATTAATTTTTTTGTGGTAATTAACACAAACAAACACAACCGTTACAACCACCACAAATTACATAAATCCATGCATGCGATGCAACACACACCTAAATAACAACAATCGAAGTCATCAAGATTCAAATCGACGACACGCCCGTGTTGGCACCTAAAAATCAAAACCCAATCAATAATGGAGAACCGTAACACTGATCTCCAGCGTCGCATTCCCCGCCGCCACGTCGTAATAATACGTCTGCCATGTCGAGATCCCTCTGGCCAGGCGGAACACGCCCGTGCCGCCCACAATCGGTAGCTCCCGATACTTCCGGCGGTCGGGATTGTGGCCGAGAACCGCCAGCGTGCTGCCGTTCAACTCGCCGTCGGTGAACACAAACGTCATCGCGACGGCCAGCGCCACCTCCTCCATCCCGGCGCCGCCGTAGAACCCTCGGATGTACCCGATGTGCTTCGACGAGAGCGCCGGCGCGATGGTCAGCGGGTCATCGGCGATAATGAAGTTGCCGAAGAACGTCGGCGACCTTGCCGTCATGTTCGCCTGAGCTACCATCGCCGAAGTTACGTTTGTGCCCTTGATCATGTCCCTGGCGTAAAAGTGCAATTTCGTCATTTTCTCCGGCGGGTTGGAGCGGGTGAATTTTTCGAACCAGGCTTCGACTTCTTCGGGGCTCTGAACGCCGTCGTTGGTGGTGGAGACGACGCCGGAGAAAATGGCGGCGATGATGGCGGCGGCGGCGATAATTTCAGTGGATTTGGTCATGGTTTTGATTGGAGATCTGTGGGAAGGACGACGACGGGGTGCTGTATTTTATATCATGAGCAAGCTAATAGTTGAGGTGAAATTGATCAATGGCGGATTTGATCTGGACCCTTCGTGCTGCAGAGCTTTGGACGGTGTAGATTGAGCAGATCAAAGCAGGGATTAGAATAGAAGTATGAGTTGAAAAAGGAGCATATAGTGGCGGAATTGAGAATCATTGTGGATGGCCATGGCTGCCTAAATTTATTGTGTTATTTTATTGTACTTTTTGAAATTCGGGAAATTTTTGGGTTATTTTTGGTTTAAATTTCAAATTCATACATTATTATTTTTTTATAAAATACTTCCTTCATACATTTACTTTTGGCCCGTCATTTAAAAAATAATAGTATTTTAATTATAGTAGGTAGATAAAAGTAGTATAATGATATTTTTGTTCTTATTTATTTATTTATTTATTTTATAAAAGTAATGATGTGATGTAAAGTAAAGATATTTGTGGAAAAATTGGGTATTTAATGAAACGATTACTTTGTAATTTGACGTCCCAAAATAAAAATATGTATACTTTTTAACTAGAGAGAGTATTTAAATTAAAATTCAAAATTAAATTCTAATTTTCTAACGAAAATCAAACAGTGAAACAGACAATTTTCTGTGTTTTTATTTTTGATTTGTATATTAAATTTTAAAATTTTTTTTTTTTAATGAAAGTAGTTGTATTAGTGTTCAAAAAAAAAAATAATACACGTTATGATTAATGTTAAAAAATACTTATAATATATACTCTATAAACTTTTATAAAAAAATTAACAATTCTAACTTAAAATATTAATTCTTATAACATCAATATATATTTGGCATATAAAAACATTTTAATTTAAAAAAAAAAAAAAAAAGAAACACATTCAACATCAATATATATTTGGCATATAAAAACATTTTAATTTAAAAAAAAAAAAAAGAAACACATGAATGTTTGGGTTTGTTGGTTTAGTATTTTAATTTGAATTAAATTTTGTGTAAAATATAAGGAATCATATTTGTAATATAAATACAATACTGATATTTTATGTTAAATATTGATTTTTCATAAAATTATATAATATATATTCTAGTATATATTAAAGATCGTATCAAAAAAATTTGTGTTAGAGAAACAAACTCTTTGTAAATATTCCTTCCGTTCTAGTTAATTTGTCCATTTTACTTAGGACACAGAGTTTTACATATTGTGTAATTAGTAAATAATTAAAAAATATATTAGTAAAAATAAATATAAATTAAAATTATGATGATTAAATAGTTTAATTACAATAAAAAAATTATAAATTATAAATTTTTAAAATACTATTAAAATGTATAATTATATTTCAGGAAATGATAAATTATATTGTTGAATATAAAATTTATAATTAGAGTAATGACCCAAAATAAGAGGAGATGTGGGTCTGTCATTGGGCCGATCAGATGGCTAAGGGTTTATCGAAGCGGTCGGTTGGTCAGCAATCCGTTAAAGGGGCCAAGGGTTTCTCTGGGCGGAAGGATCGGCGGCTAGGCGGTCGGTTGGTCAGCCGCCCGTTTAAAGAGACAGGGCAGTACGCGGATGATCGGACGAGCAATTGAATTCGATAACTAATAGGAACGGTTGGTGGGACGTTTAAAACACGTGCCAGTTAGGGATTAATGGGTGAAGCAGTTGATAGCAGTTGCGGTAACCGACAAGGTGACGTTTTGAAACGTTTCCTTAGGAATTATTTAATGATTCAGGAAAATTCAGATAAGGGATCTTCAATCAGACAAGAATTAATTACGAATTCCCTATTGGGTCACCATTTATTTTTATATATTTACTACTCTGCTCTACAAATAACTTTTATTCAAATTTGATAACATTTTTGAATTTTACTTTGTGTTGTTGAAAAAACCATTCAACATATATAAAACGGACTGAAATAATAAAGTGAACAAAGTATCTGAGACAGAGTAATTATATTTTTGTATTCGAGTTCGTCTAGCATTAACAAACTCATACATTTTTTTGGAATAATATTATCAAGAAATCACAATATATGCACTTATACTATATACATGGTATGTAAAAAATTAAAAAGTGAATAATTTAGTAAAGTGATTATTTTATATTCTGTCCCTTACACAAAAAACAATTAAACTTAAAAATATAAGACAAAAATAAGTATTTATTGGTGAATGGTTTAATGAATCTTGCATTTGAATAATTATTGGTGGTATTATTTGTATGTAAGGAGACTTGTTCTTTCACTTATTTTTTTTTACATATTTTTTCAAAAAAATTAATACACTGCACATATTTATTATTTTTATATTTTTTATACAATTTTTTATATTTTACATAAAAAATAATAAAATAAAAAAAATTCAACAATCTCCCAAAACAAACACACGTGATATTTTATCGTTTGATATAAATTAGTATTTCTTGAGCCCTCTATGCATTTATTAATTTATTTTTTCACATAATTTTTTAATATTAAAATTAAAATTGTATAGTATCAAAGAAGTATAAATACTCAAATTTATTCGTAAAAAAGACAAATTAGTTAAATAATACTCCAATGAAGATATTTTGTAATAAAATATAAGTTGTAAGTTTTTTTAAAAAAAGTTAGGTAAATAGTATAATTATTAAAAAAAACGATTAAATTGATTTTGGACGAATTAAAATAACAAAATAAATAAATTAATTTCGGATAAATACATTATAATAATATTGATATAAATAAGTGTAAACTTAAAAATATTTCTAATGTGTAAAATGGTACTTTTTTAAATTCTTAGGGACTGTTTGGTTCATGGACTTTTTTTGTGGGATTGGAATTTCACAGCAGGATTTATACGTGATGGGATTTATTATATTTAGGATTTATAATCCTATCATATGTTTGGTTAGTAAAATTATGTGGGATTTATATTTCTCACGTCTTGTTTTTTTTTTATATGAGTAGAAAGATTTGGATTTTTTATATTCTAAATGACATAATTGTCTCCATATGAATTTTATTTATTTTGATAAATTAAACATCTAATTTATAATAAATATAAATTGAAAATGTATTAATAATTTTATAGGGATTACAATAGGTTATTGTAAACTCGAAACCCGACTCGAATCCGACCTATTTATTTGAATTTGAGTCCAATTATTTGAGTATTAGATCTTGATCTGGTCATATTATGGGTATTCTAATCGGGTCCAAATCGGGTCTAGGGTCTAAGCGGACCATACCCGCACCCAGACTCGATTTATAATATTAATAATATATCGACTATACATATGAAAAAATAATTTCTAACAATATAATTATATTAAATTTTTTTTTTAAGTTTAATTTATTTATTATTTTATTATAATATTTTTTTTCATAAATACATATATTTGGTCGGTACATGTGTAATTTTAAATTAAAATTTAAGAATTGTAAAAAGAATTAGATTTGTTAGATCCATCGGGTTTTACCGGGTATAGTTTCGGCCGGATCTAGTATAATCAGATCCAATTTGGATCTAAAGTCTAACAATATATATTCGGGACGGATCTCAATTCCGGCTGAATTCGACTTATTGTCATTATGATAATTTTATAATTTAAATAAAATTTATAATAAATAACAATTTAAAACAATGAATTCATTAATTTATTTAAAAAATATTGTACCATAAAAAATAATAGTATTAATTTAATTTAATATATAATTCAAATAAAAATTAATTTTAAAATTATTTAATTTAATTTTATATAAATATATTTATAATATATGATATATATTTTTTTACATAAGAATATAAAAGTAAAATTTAAAATCCCATAAAATGAGATTTAAAAGTAATAGGGTACCCCATTACTAATAAATCCCTTAGGACTTTGGACTATGTTTCCATTATTTTTTTTTATCCAAACATGAATTTCATGGAATTTTAAAATCCAAATGTCATAAAATTCTATTAAATCATTGAAACAAACAGCCCGTGTAGAATCAATACAAAACTTATAAACAAAAATAATATTCTCGATTTCCATCAAGTTTATGTATTTCTTTTGTCCTAAAAAATATACAATTTTTTATTTATAATAAATAATTCTTATATATTTCTTAATTTTTATCATTCACTGTTACATTTATTTATTTACAAGCATACAGCAATTACTTACTTACTATTTTATAAAATATATATATATATATATACAAGTAAAAGATTTACTTACAGTATTAACTCGTATATTTTTCAAAATATCATCACTTTATGTTACAATAAATTCCTATAATATTATATTAATTAAAATTGGTATTCAACTCAAATGACATATATTTTGAAGGCTTTTTTGTCCCTGTATATATTTTAATTTGATACTACATCTCTTATCTAATTAATTATGTGTTCATTTGATTGGGTTTGAATTTTAAGAAAAATAGGTAAAAATAAAATTTTTTATTTATTTTGGTAAAGAAAAAGTAGTACTAGTATATTTTTTTTATTAAAAAAGAAAATGAGAATAAATTTTGATAACAACTAAAAAATTAAAATAAAAATAGATTTGGATGATAGAGGGAGTATTATGGTACCGATGGACGACGGGTACAGTATTGAGTTTTCAACACTATATTGACAGCATATCATGTGCTAACACACAACAAACGGTATGACTAGGAACAATACATCATATATGTTAATATAATACAAATATAACATATGAACTAACAAAATATGATATAGTCTCAAACAACATATGCAACAATTGATTTTGATATATGATATACTTTTATACCTCAGGTCCTCCTAAATACAACATATGATATAATTTCACACAATACATACTATAATTAATTTTAGCATATAATATACTTTTATATAACACAAGTTATAAATATAAATAATAGCACGTATATTATTTGAAATAAAGACATGTACTCTATATATATAATTTCAATCAGCACACCAAAACAACACCAAAATAATTATAATATATAGTAAATGGTTATGACTCATTATTTATGATGTGTTATTCAATTATAATTGGCACGTGTTTTAATTGGCTTATGCCATGTAATGAGATTGATGAGTAATCAATTTGTATATTGCGTGTAAATAGCCATCGGAATGAATTAATGATAAGAAGAATTCACTTATTCTCTCTCTTTATCTCAATATCTCTTCCTTTCTAGATTATATATACACATACTTTATTACATATCTATACATATATTACATATCTATATTATTATTATTATTATATGTTATTATTAGTAGTATTATTTTCATATCTTATTATATATTTTATAATACGTTATTATCACGAGGTTTTGATAATGAAGTGCATATAAAGATAGCGTATTTTTCTTGTTGTTATTATTGTTTTTTTATGTTATTCAAAAAGTTACGAAGTTTCTGGTAAATCTATTTATTTTCTTTTAACCATTATTAATATAGCGAAATTTGAATTCCTCCACTAGTAATTACCAGAAGTAATTATATGCCGTGGGTAATGGATGTCGAGATGCACCTCGAATCCATGGGGCTTTCAAAAACAATAATTAGTGAAAATGAATGCACAAATCAAGAATGTGCAAAGGCAATGATTTTCTTGCATCATCATATTGACGAAGCCCTGAAAATAGAATATTTAAAGGTGAAAGATCAATTTTAATTATGGACAAATTTGAAAGATCGGTTTGGATACCTGAAATATGTCATATTGCCAAAAGCGAAACACGCATGACAACACTTGTGTTTGCAAAATTTTAAAATAGTTGCCGATTATAATTCTATGATGTTCAAAATCACGTCTCAATTAAGATTTTGTGGAGAAAATATTACTGATAGAGATATGTTGGAAAAAATGTTCACCATATTTCATGCCTCTAATATAGTTTTATAGCAACATTATCGAGAAAGGGGTTTTAATAAATATTGTGATCTTATTACTTGTCTCCTTATTGCTGAACAGAATACGAATTATTATTGAAAAATCACGAATCGAGGCCAATTGGTGCAAGTCCATTCCCTGAAGTGAATTCGACTCGGTGTTTGAATAATATGCCTAGATTCTACCGCGGACGAGGTCGCGGACAAGGCCGTGGACGTGGATTTAATCATGGACGTGGAATGAATCGTGGACGTGGAATGAATCGTGGACGCGGAGCCGACCACGGACGTGGTCGTGGCAGGTTTGTTTTGCATTATTACTGTGAGGGATATTTTGATGAATAGGAACCAAGTAGGGCCCAGAAGCGGCCTCAGAATGATGTTGGTCGGAGTTCAAAGAAAATCGAGGATAAGTGTTATTGCTGTGGAATGACAGGACATTGGTTCAGAAATTGTTATTCCAATTCTTATTTCGTTGAGCTATACCAAAATTCTCTGAAACGAAAAAACAAAATGCCTGAAGATGTTAAAGCATCAGAAAATATCAATCCCCCAAAAATTAATTTCTCGGAGAATATTGTCAGTGGTAGTGGGGGTGATAAATGTATTGATAATACGCAGTTAGATGTATCTAATTTTCTGGTACACCTTGAAGGTGGATACTATGAAAATCCCGGAAGTGCGATATAATAATACACATATAGATATGTGTATATATTTTTGTAATCTCTATACTTTTTACTGCCTATATTTTGTAATAATATGACAACTATGTATTTTCTTCGAATTTCTGATATATTTATTCTTATATTTCTCCATAAGAAGAAATATGAATGTTGAGTACGCTATAATGAATAATATGGAAGACAATTCATGTCTCATTGATAGTGCATCAACGCATACCATTCTGAAATATAAGAAATATTTCACCAACCTGAAGTTGGGAAAAATTGAGGTGAATACTATAAGTGGTTGTGCAAAATTAATTGAGGGCTCTGGAAGAGTAATAATATTTCTCCCCGAATGAGTAAAACTTGATATCCAAAATGCACTATATTCTAGTAAATCCCAAAGAATTTTTTTGAGTTTTAATGATATTCGTATAAATAGATATCATATTGAGACATCAAGTGAGGCAAATAATGAATTTTTGTTGATTACAAAATTCATTGATGGGCATAAATATATATTAGAGAAATTGCGTTCATTGTCTTCCGGATTATATTGCACAAAGATTAATGTAGTTGAAATATATCCGGTAGACCAGAAGTCTAGATTTTATGATTTGGCATGACCGGTTTGGGTATCCCGGTAATACGATGATGAGACGAATTATTGAAAATACCTATGGCCATAGCTTGAAAGATCAAAGAGTATTAAATAAAAATGAGCTTAAATGTGTTTCTTGCTCAAAAGGAAATTTAATAACTAGACCATCACCAACAAAAATAAGAACTGAATTCCCTACATTTTTAGAACGAATTCAGGGTAACATATGTGGGCCTGTAGATCCACCATGCGGACCATTTCGATATTTTATGGTATTTATTGATGCATCCACTCGATGGTTGCATGTATGTTGATTATCCACCCGCAATTTGGCATTTGCGAGGTTACTTGCTCAAATAATTAAATTACGAGCTCAGTTTCCAGATCATACCCGATAAAGAAAATTCGTCTTGATAATGCTGGTGAATTTTCATCTAAGACATTCGATGATTATTGTATATCTATTAGAATTGCCATCGAACACCATATACCTCATGTACATACTTAAAATGATCTAATTGAATCACTTATAAAAAAAATTGCAATTAATTGCAAGAGCGTATGTTAAATAATAGCACATATATTATTTGAAATAAAGACATGTACTATATATATATATAATATATGTACTATATATATATAATATATGTACTGATTGAAAAATATAAATAATAGCATGTATTATTTGAAATAAAAACATGTACTCTATATATATAGTATATGTGTTGATCGAAAAATCTGCACACCAAAACAACTCTGTAACCCTCCCAGTACTGATGTAAATAATTAATCAATTTAATAATAATTATAATATATAGTAAATTGTTATAATTATAATATATAGTAAATTGTTATAACTCCTTATTTATGATAGGTGTCATTCAATTATAATTGCCATGTGTTTTAATAGCTTATGCCATGTAATGAGATTGATGACTAATCAATTTGTATATTGCCTATACATAGGCATTGGAATGAATTAATGATAAGAAGAATTCACTTATTCTCTTTCTCTTTATCTTAATACCTCCGTTGTCTCTATTGTCTCTCCATCTCTCTCTAGATTATATATATATACATACTTTATTACATATCTATACATATATTACAATATCTATATTATTATTATTATTATTATTATTATATGTTATTATTAGTAGTAGTATTTTCATATTTTGTTGTATATTTTATAACATAAATCATATATTTTGGGACGAACAAAATAATTACTACACCTTCTGTCTCAGAACTATAGTTTGAGTTATGTTTGACATAGTGGGTAAAAAGTACGGGTAAAAGATTTTTTTGCCCTTATGAATGTATTAGTGTAAAACGCAGTAGCAATTGTGTAATAATAATAAAAAAGTAATGGTAGTTTTATAGTGATATGATTATTTATGAATATGAGATTATTGTTTTAAGACGGATAAAAATGGTAAACAAAACTTTTATATTGGGACGGAGTGAGTACATAATATCTGTTTGGAAGGAGGAAATAATTGCTTGTTTGGTTATATATGTACTTGAATTTTTTTAATTAAATATTTTGGGATTTATTCTTTTACATTTCAAATCAAAACTAACATTATTCATTTGATATAATTTTTAATAAAAATTCATTATTTTCTCTGGTATCACATCATATTAAAATACTTTTAAACAAAAACTCAAATTACACTCGTTTTAAATTAATTTTAAATCATAAATATAATATTATTAAAAAAAATAATACTACTATATTTTTAATTAAAATGAAATTGAATAATAAAAAATGGTCTAAATTCAATCGAAGCAAACTTTTAAATTTAAAAATTTCCAGATCCTCGGCATCAAAGCCTCATTGGCCCCATCCAGTATAGGGAGGGCGACCTGTTATAATTTATTATTTTGTTTTTTTAAATGTTAAAAAACAATAATTCTTAATTTATATTTTAGTCTTTCTTATCATTTCTTTCTAAAATTTGAATCCCTAATTTTTATCTCTATTTGTAATCATGCAACGGGTGACCGTCGTCGACGGCAGATCTATGTTCACGACGCAAATGGCACCGGCCGTGCCAACCTCAGCGGAGGCGTACACTTCGTCGTTGTCTTCAATTATTATTTTTATCATCATCATTGAATCCGCTGTCATCGTCTTTGCCTCGATTTACCTCATCGTTGGCTTCATCTAGAGGCATCTCTGCGCGGAGGCGTACACTTCGTCGTTGTCTTCAATTATTATTTTTATCATCATCATTGAATCCGTTGTCATCGTCTTTGCCTCGATTTACCTCATCGTTGGCTTCATCTAGAGGCATCTCTGCGATTTCTCCACCGTCGCTGATTATTGAATTAATTGTACGAACTTTGAAGCGGAAGCATACCTGAAGATGGAGTCATAGGCGAATCCTAGGTGGTTAATCGGATTGGTCTTCCAAGATCAAAGCGTCGGCTTTATTTCTTTATTTCTATCATTGACGAGAGAAAAGTAGAAATTGTAAGACGATTGTGATATATGTTTGACGCTCTATCTCAGGGATCTAATCCTAACTTATTTATGTAGAAATATAATTGTAAATATAATTATATCCTTAATTAATACTATTATTTTGTCACATCATCAAAATAATAATAATACATTTGGATAATTACATTTTCATTATACAACAATCAAATCTACCAATCAATATTAATTTTTTTTAATTAGATCACTTAAAATAATTTTATTGATTAAAAAATAATTTTAACAATATGCTCGATATACATATTTGATCCAAAATTCAACAATCTCCCATTGGATCTAATATGTGTCCGAATGAATACATTGTTCCTTATGATTTCAATTTAAAGTCATTATAAGACAAAACTTGCAACAATCTAGTCTATCGATCATAACAATATAGGACTAAAGCACTATTCATTTTATCAGCAGCTAAACTAACAGTTTTCACTACAATCAAATTAGATAAATCAATCATAGCACGTACAGAGAGAGAATTACATAAGTATGATTTGAGCATTTCAATTTTCTATTGATCAGAGTTGAATGAGATCATAACTTACTCAAACATAATCTTAAAAAGATCATAAACTGAAATAATTATCAAAAGAATATTAATATCGAGTAAATGAAAAAAATATTAAATGCATACTCCTATTAGAGTGAAGTTTCATTGAATTGTAACACACCCATATGAGCAGTATGCTTGTGACCTTAGCTTTTACATCTTTATTTAGGGAATCTACTAACATAGATTTTGTAACATAGATTTTGTTCCTATATGTTTGATTGAAATAGGATGATCTTTCTCTCTCTTCCTCACAACTAGGAATTTAATATCAATATGTTTTGATATGGACGAACTCCTATTATTATTGGAGTACTCAATTGTTGAATTGTGGTCACAAAAAAATTTGATAAAATTTTCAACCGTTGAAATAATTTGTAGCCTTGTGACAAGATTTTTTAGCCAAATTGTCTGTTGTGATGGCTTGAAACACAATAGAAACTCAGGTTCCATTGTGAAATTGGTAACGAGTGTCTTTTTGGTACTGCGCTAAGAGATGGCTCCACCAGCCTATATATAAACGTAGTCAGACGTATATTTCATACTAACTTGGCATCCTGCAAAATCGGATTCAGAGTATCCAACGATCTCCAAATAATATGACCTCTTATATGTGAGCATGTGATTATTAGTTATTTTCAAGTATCTCATCACCGTTTTAGTTGCCTTCCAGTGATCCAATTCATGATTACAAAGGTATCTTCCTAACACACTTACTATATATACAATATCTAGATGCGTACATACTTGTACATACATAAAGCTCCCAACTGCCGAGGAATAGGAGATCTTTTTCATATTTTGGATTTCCATATTTACTTTAGGACACTGGTTGAGTCTTGACTTGTTTTCTTTAGCTACCTAGGTATTTCCAACTTTACAATTCTACATGTTAAATCGTTCGAGTACCTTATCGATATAGCTCTTTTGAGATAACCTAAGAATATACTGAGATCTATCATAATATATTTGGATCCCTAATACAAAAGATGTTTTTTCAAGATCTTTCATTTCAAAGTTACTCGAAAATAAAATTCTTCGTTTCGTGCAACATGCACATATCATTTGTAGCAAATAGAATATCGTCCACATAAAAAACTACGAAGATAAATTTACTCCCGCTGAGTTTTTTATAAGCACAATCATCAATACCATTCATCTCAAAACTATATGAGATAATTACTTTGTAAAATTTATGATGCCACTCTCTTGTATAAGCCCATAAATGAATTTTCTTAATTTGTGAATCATCTGTTTTGGGTCACCAATCTAAAATAAAAATTATTGTACCATATAGATCTTTTCATTAATATCTCCATTTAGAAATGTTGTCTTTACATCTATCTGATGGAGCTTTAAATCAAAGTATATCATTAGAGTCATAATTATCTTAAAAGGGTCTTTCAAAGAAACTAGAGAAAAAATCATGTTATAGTCAATCCTCTTTTTTCTGAGTATAGTCTTTAGTTATAAGACGTGTTTTATACCTTTCTATACTACCATTTGCATCCCGTTTGGTTTTAAAAATCTATCTTTAACCTATGGGTTTTACACATTCTGGGAATTGAACAAGTTCTTAAACTTTATTGTCTTGCATTGACTTGTACTCACTAAGCATTGAATTGATTAATTTATCTAAATTAAAACCTTTCATGGCATGGTAAATATTGATTAGATCATCCTCATTCATACCATTATTGTCCTCATTTTTTTGAAGAAATGTCACATAATCATCTAAAATGACATTTATTCGTTCTCTAGTAAATCTATGCAATTACGTTGACTTTTGAATTGTATTTTTTGAGTTTTTTAAGTTTGATCCATAGGCATATATTGGGATTCCTTTTATATATAAACAGGTTCCTCAATTGAACTTTGAAAAAATTGTATGGGATGTGGAATGACTTCTAGATTTAGGGTATTTGGTCAACCACATCATTGATTTCTTGATCTTTAAAAGTAAAGTCTAAAATTGTATTTCTCCCCAAAAACTCAACATCTTCAAAGAACTTGATAGTATCAATCTCAAAAATAATTTTTTATGTGAGATCATAAAATAGAAAACCCTTTTGACCATTCTATATAGCCAATAAAATAATTGTTCATTGTACGATTGCTAGTTTTTTGTTTATTTGGCCTATAAGCTCTCGTCTCAGCTAGAAAATCTCACATCCAAAAATGATTTAAGCTAGGCTTGCGCCCAATCCATAGTTCATAGGGTGTTTTAACAGTCACCTTAGTTGGCACTCGGTTAAGGATATGGAGTGATGTCTTTAGTGGTTCTCCCCATAATGATCGTGGCAAAGTAGAAGTACTAATCATACTTCAAACCATATCCTTTAATGTTCGGTTTCATCTCTCAGCAATACAATTCATGTTAGGTGAATCAAATATGTTGTAATTAGGGACAATTTTACACTTTTTAAGAAAGTTAGCAAAGAGACCTAAACATTGTTCACATGATCTATCATTTCTGCCGTAATACTTTCTTCCACGGTCAGGTCTAACAGCCTCAATGCATTTAATGATTTGATTTTCAACTTCAGCCTTAAATGCTCTAAATATGTCAAGTGCTTCAATTTTTTTCTTAAATAAGATACAAAGAACCATATCGAGATGAATAATACGAAATATTTTTGATCATTCAATGAAGGTGTGAGAAATGGTATATATTAATTCCAAGATATTTGTAGCTCGATAAGAACCTGTCCTTTTAACTTTGGTTTATTTACCTTTAAGGCAATCGATACCAATATCAAAGTCTGGAAATTTATGGAATCAAGGATTCCACCCCTAATGGGTTTTTTTTTTTTTTTTTTTAACTCTATTCCTTGAAATATAACCTAAACGCTTATACCATAATAAATTGAAGTCATGTAATATTTGTTTAGTATTTTTTTTATTCCATATTTAGAGTCTCGTTATAGGAAGCTAGAATATCAAGTATATATAAATTGTCATTCATCATAGAAGCACCAAAATCAATCAAACTTGAATTTAAAAATAATTTAACCTTATTGTTTCCAAAAGAACAATTATAACCGTATTTGTCTAAATAAGAAACAAAAACTAAATTTCATCTAAACGATGGTACAATAAAAGTGTGTCTAGCAAGTTAAGAAAATATCCAGTACTCAATAACAATGTGAAAATATCAACAACTTCCACATTTAGCGATTCCACATTTTCAAAGTAAATGCGTCGTTTAATTTCAGTTGGATTTAAGTAGCTCAGACAACTTTGTATTGAAACACTGATGTTAATAATTAATTTAAAATTTAATTATTAAGTGACTCGACGTACTAAATCTAAATTATGTTGGGCAAACACATCCTTATTGACATTGTAATTATTAATATAATAAATATTTATACATTATTAAATATCATATTAATTCATTTATTTATACAAAAATTTGAATATTTATTTGATATTTATATTATATATCATATCATCAACACATATATTTCGAATCACATCATTTGTTTAATTGATTATTTTTAACAATAGTGTATATATTTAATATTTTGTGATATAAATAATAATCCTCCACCCTATGGGTCTTTTAGAATTTTTATAATATATTAAAAAATAACCGTATATTATTAGTTAATGAAAGTATGTACAATAATTTTGACCTTTTTAACTCTTTATATTTAAATATAAATTAATTGTATATATCATAATATATTTATAAATTATATAAAAATTATAAAAATGATGATATTAATATATAATTATTTTTATTATAATAAAAAACTTTTTAATACAATATATAAAAAAATAAAATAATATTTTTATTTGGAATGTAAAAAAGTATATATTTTATACTCTGTATAAAATAAAATAATAAACAAATGAAAACATAATATATCTATATATATCAAGTAAACTGCACTATAAACTTAAAAATATTTTAAATTCAAATTTAAATCAAACTCAGATCAAACCTAAACGCTAATTTTGATTTCTTTTTTTTTTTTTTGGTAAAATTAATTTGAAATGAATATTGATTTGATTTTTTTTTTAAAAAAATAATATTTGATATATTTTATAAATATATATGTATTATTGAAAATGGTACAAAATGAAAAGTATTAATTTTGGTGTAAAATCACAACGAAACACAAACAATTTTTTTATTTTGTTTGTATGTTTAGATTTGTATTTGAGTTTGGGTTCGGGTTTTTAATAATAAAATTTTGATTTGAAATAATTTTTTTATATAATATTATATTTTAAATGTAAATTAATTTTTAATATAATAAAAAAATAAAAAATAATTATTTGATTTGATATTTTAAAGAAAAAAAAATCGTGAATAATATTGTAATCTAAAGCACACAAACAAACGTATTTGTATTAGGTCTCTATATAATTTTTTAGTATATATTATAAAATGTATCCATATTTTTTATAAATTATCATTAAATAGGAGTATTCCCGGTCGAATGTAATATATTCTGTAAATTAGGCATGACGGAAAAGTCAGGCTAGGCGAACTATGTATGGCAGGTGACCTGAGGCGTCAGGGGTTTGAACTCATAACCTCATGGTCACAAATCCAATCCCGACACCACCAGGTTACACTTACGGGACAAATATATATTGTAGATTGTACTGTGAGAATAAATAATCTACACTCCCACTGTTCAATCTCAGTGTATTCATTTTAGCTTGTCCATGATCATGATCGTTGCATTTATTTCTTTATTAGTAATTATATCTTTCCTTAAATAAAAAATATTTTTATATTTTATTAAATATTATAAAAATTACAATTACAAAATGAATGAATTTAGAGTAATATATACCTTTTTTAATCATTTTGTTATAATATTCCCTCCGTCCCACATACCATGTCCACGTTGCTGTTTCTGTCCGTCCCAGTCACTTTCTTTTTTTGAAAAATGATTACAAATTTTAATCTCATTTTAAAATTTTTTAATTTTTTTGAAAAATTTTTAATTAAACTAATTAGTTATTTTAATCTTAATTTATAATTATTTATATTATAGAATAATTATTTTCACAAATATATTCTTAATTATCTACTAATTACATCTTTCCTAAAATACCGTGTCTATAGTGTAGCAGATACGATATGTGAAACAAAGATAGTATTATTTATAAAATATTAATATTCTAAAATTTATAGAGAATGTAAAGGAATACCTTAGATCTAAACTGAGATAATATTGTTAATAAGGACCGAGCCAAGCAAAGAGACCCCAATCTCAATGCAAACAAACATACTAGTGTTTTTTTTTTTTTTTTGTGAGGTTTTAATTTTAAATTTTGGTATAAATATATATTGATTATTATATTTTAAATGTAAAATTATTTTTAATATAATATATTAAATAAAAAAAGTATTTAACTTAATTTTTGTTAAAAAAAAAAAAAGCAAAATATACTCTTTTACTCCTAACTTAAATTATCATATTTTTTTTATTTTGGTGTCTCATCCAAAAGTATTTAGTTGCTCTTATAATAAAAATAATTATAAATTAATATTAAAATATTAATTTTTACTTAAATAATAAAAATATCATTACATATACAATTACTTTCTAAATACAATCAAAGGAAAAAAAAACATAAAATTTTTTACACACTTTTACTAACTAATAAAATGTTACTCCCTACGTCCCAATACAATACTCTTGTTTACCATTTTTTTTTCATGTCAAAGCAATAGGTCTCATTTTCATAAATAACCATATCACTACAAAACTATCTCTACTTTTTCATTATTATTACACAATTGTCACTACTTTTTACAATAATATAATCATAAGTGCAAAAAAGTTATTTACCCTTATTTTTTACCAACTATCCATATAATATCAATATTCTTTAAATCTCGTGCCCAACACAATATTATATACTTTTGGGACGAAGGAAGTACTGTATTACTTCTTAATTTACTATGAAACTCTAAGAAAGTACATTGGAATGGGACAAAAAAAATACTCTCTCCGTCATATTTACCGTGTCCATTTTTCATTTTGGTGTATCTCACTTAACATGTCACTTATTTTTTTGGAAAAAAATTATACACTTTAATCTAATTTGAAATTTTTTAATTTATAAATTTTTTAGTTAGATTATTAATTATCTTAATTTTAATTTAAAATTATTTTTATTATACGATAATTATTTTCACTAATATATTTTTAATTATTTATTAATTATGTCTTTTAAATTTTCGTGTCTACGGTAAAAGTGACACGTAACCTGGACGGAGGGAGGATAAAATAGTAAAACAATGCCAAAATCTAACAACTAAACAATACTCCCACCGTCCCAGCAACGATACCGCTTTTATTGGGAACAACGTATTTTAGATAATATAGAATAGTAAGTTATTAAGAATATTTTATTATTTTTTATATGATTAGTATTGTTCGTATTTTAAATATTTTTAGTATATTTTAATAAAATATATTCAATATGAGTATCAGAGATAATAAAATTTTATATAGTACAAATAAATAAAAAAATTTAAACCCTAAACCTTAAAATTTAATTTTATAAAAAATGAGAATTTTAAAATAAAAATAAAAAAAAATTTTATTAAAGAGTAATAAAAATAAAAGAATTTTAAGTGGATCCTACATGTAAAAAATAAAAAAAAAAATTAATTAAATTAATATATATTTGTTAAATATATTTAAATAAATAAATTTACTTAAAAATAGAAAATGATACTCCCTTGATCCACTTTAAAAATTTACATTTGTTTTTTTGCGTGTTCATATTTGAATATTAATTATTATATGAAAACGTAGTATATATTAAAAAAAAATAATAAAATTACTCTTATTAGTGTCTTATAATACTAATATAAAAATATTTATACAAAAAATTATATAAATATAAAAATATTTTTAATATTATATATAATGACTGTAAAACGTGTATATATATATATACTTATTAAGTGACAGAATTATATATTTTTTATAAAACACATAAAACGAGGGAGTATTTTATTTCTAATGTTCAGTATATGTTAATTATAAAGCCCACACAGCCTATGGGAACTTCAATCATGACATACAGCGGCTTTAGTCTGTGCTATTTAAAATCATGAATACTTTTTTTTAAAAAAATTTGAATTTGAAAGTGATAAAAATTAAAAATTAAACACGGATCTTTTTTTTTTTTTTTATATAATTTTTTTTTCTTTATAATAAATTTATTAATTTTAAATATTTTTAATAAATACAAATAAATTTTTAATCTCTTATAAATAAAATTATTTCAAAGTTTTTTTATTTTTATATCTTTTTAATTAAAATTTTAACCTCTTAGAAGTAAAATTATTCAAACTTTTTTATTTTTATATCTCTTTAATAAACAAATGCTAGTATTTTTATCAATATATTTAAGGCTTTTCATTTTTTATAAAATTAGTTTTAAAATTTCTAAATAAATATATAGATTTTTTTATTTATTTATATTATATGAAATTTTATTATCTATAAAATAAGATTTATATTGTAATATATTTTATTGAGATATAATATTAAAGTAACACTATTTATTAAAAAATAATAAAATAATATCGCAACTTATTGTTAATAACCTACTAATTTATACTGCATAAAAAGTACGTCTCTAACGAAATAGCTCATTTGACCCGGGCTAAAGGAGTAATATATAATAAATATAAATATACATTTGATACAATGTTTTAAATAAATTTTACTTTTACATATTATGCTTAATTGAAAAAACATATACTCTTTCTGTCCACCGTCTATCTATCTGTTTAAATTTTGCACGTAGATTTTAGTATATTATTATTATATTGATATGTGGTACAATTGATATATATATATAAAGACTATTATACATCTTAATATTTATGGTATTAATTGGTGTAATTTGATAGTATTTGTGTAATATATATAAAAAGTGGAGTAATTTTATATTTTAATGGAAGATACATTTACTTTAAAAAATGAAATGGATATATTTGCGATAGACAAACTAGCTAAATTGATAAATTGACCGTGGATAGAGAGAGTATATAATTTAATGATTTTGAAGATAATTATTAATTAATTTTATGAATAGTACCGTACAATCAAAATCAAAAGTTAAAGATGCGGTCCTTTAGGGTTTGCTTATATTTACTTTAAAATTAATTTTTTTTTTATGTAAATTTAATATAGACAGTATTTTTGATGTAATATTTTATTAAAAAATAAATAATACTTTTTCATTTGGTTCTAAGGTTTTTTTTACCTTTTGCGTAGTTATATTTAACATTAAAAATATTATTATAATTGTACTTCTTCCGTCCCAGTGCAAGGTTGCCGTTTATTTTTTGCACGTAGATTTTTGAATATTAGTATTATAATGGATTGTAGTGAAAAAGACGAGAATATCCCTATTAGTATTGTGTAATATAAAAAGTAATGGCATTTGTGTAATACAGTGCAAGTTGGAAGGGTATTTATTATGTTAAGTAGGTAGTACAATTATTAAATTAGGAAATAGTAACCTTGTTTTGGGACGGACGAAAATGGAAAATGGTAACCTTTCAATGGGACGGAGGGAGTATAATTTTTTGCATAGATGTCATTATAATAGTATTACAAGACACTACTAGAAGTGTTTTAATCATTTTCTCTTCATTTGTATTACGTTTTCATATAATAATTAATATTCAAATATCAATATGCAAAAAGTAAATGGGACCTTTAGAGTCGAACGAAGATAATATATTTTTATCAAAAAAGTATTATTGATTTTCGTTTAAAATAAAAACAAATACGTTCCTAAAATATTTAATTTTTATAAAAAATTTAATTTAAACGAAATTATAAGTAGTAATAATTTATAAAAATAATAATAAAAAAAATTTTAAAAACCTTAAGAATTTAATAATATTAATATTATAGATAATACTTTATATTTTATACTATGGGTTTTTTTTTTATATTCCAAGCTTCAAATTTCTATTATTTGAATTCTGCATTTTTTTAAAAAAAATACATATATATTTTTATATAAAATATTTTATTATACGTTATTTTAATATCAAAAACCAATTTTTTTCCTAACTCATCAAAATAATTATATCCTATATTGTATAAAATTGTATTGTGTTAGATATTTGCATGTTATACAGCTGCCATAAAAAAAAAAATGGTATTTAAAAATCACAGCCGCAATTTTATTTATATTATTCAAAGATAACAATACTCCCTTGTTTATTTTATAATGAGCTAATTGATATTTAAACCATTTTTTAGGTAATTAATTTTTTTTATTGTAAATTGACAAAATAGTTTTTTATTTTGTGTATAGATATAAATAAATAAATAAAGTAAGGCTAAAAAAGAATAATAAAAAGAAGAATTATTTTTGGATGTTTTAAATACAAAAAATAGGACATTAATTTATGTACGATAGAGGTGTAATAATTAATGTTTAGGCAAGATTGAAATGATTAGTCATCAACATTATTATTTATTTTATTTAATTTTATTATTTCTAGACAAGATTGAAATCATTATTCGTGAACATAATCTATTTGATTTGATTTTATTATTAGAAGTTAAAGTACAAAGTTTGCAATATTTATCTTTATATACTACAAGTCATCCACATAATAGATTAGTGATAATACAAGAAATTTTACTTAATTTCTTCAATGGATTTTGGGAAATACACCGTCTATTTTATTTTATTTTATTAATAGAATATTTTTAAAAATTTTAGAATATTTATTTCTATTCAACATGTAATTCTTTGTTATAGATTTTGGCCACGAAAAGGAGAAAAAAAAAGAAGCTATATCGATGTAGAATTTTAACATAAGAGATTGTACAATAAATAAAACACATTAATATATAGTATTTAATAAAATAAAAATTTTTATATATTTTTTACATATCTCGTTCAATAATTATTTTTTACTTAAAATAAATGTAATATTTCACTTTCAAGTAACAAAAATAATGTCATTTCATCGAGAAATTTATACGAATTATTTTATTTAGAAGAATAAATTATTATTCGATATTGAACTATAAATTATTGTTTAAATCAAATAAAATATTATTAATTTTGATAGATATATGGAACAACAAATATAATTATAAAATTATAAAAATAAATATCAATTAGTATAAGTATTTGAAATATTTTATTAATAGTATTCTTACTGTCCCAACTTAATGTAACTGTTTTTATAATTTTCATGTGTTTGACACAAAAATATTAATTTTTAATTATAGTAGAAGTAATCAATGTACACGATCCGTTGCTGATTAATTTTAAACCTTTAATGGTTTAGATTAAATAAGGCTATGATAATCCTTTTAACTAAATTTTTGGAGGTTCCAAATTAATCTAGGGTTAATTTCCTTATTCCCGCTTGCTCCCATTTTTTTCTTCTTCGAACCATCATGAACTCTTCTTTCAATTCCCACCGCCGTAACCCTACAGCCGCCAACCGTCGTAGCCCTCCGGCCCCACCACCGACAATAGACAGTCTCTCCCTCGTTTCTTCTACTCTTTCCCCCCATCCTCTACCGTCAATTACAGTCACTCATCCCTCTCTTACATTCTTTCCAAAAACCGTTAGGCCTCATCACCAACGAAGTAAGAAGAAATGTGTATTAATATTCAGATTGTGTTTGTCCTTGTACATGGCTGTGAGTATATGTAGTCCGTGTGCTTAACACTTCAATTAAAAATGCTTATTGATTTGTAGATGCTAACTTATAGAAACCAAAGTGCTTATTGTAAAAATTAAGTAATAATATATTCTTTGTTGCATATAGTATATGGTTCTGGTTGAGATTGAAAATAATTTCGCCCAGTAAAATGAGAAGAGGGTAAGGACGAGGGAGAACAAGAAATCAACTGTGATGAATTAATAGATCATTGAATTTGATAGATTGAATATGAATAGATTGAATGAAATGTGGAGTTAATGGATGTGTTGTGAAATAATTCATTGAATTTAACTAAGAATGAATTGTAATTGTTCGGCTAAGATATTATTAACTTTGTAGAACTCATGAATATGTTGCACAATAATTTGTATATATTAGACGCTAAAAATATAAACAATATGTTGTGTATTGAATTTTAAAATGTTGTTAGATGGTTTAGAAAACGTTGAGTTTTGTATTTAAGCTCACCAAGTTTCATGTTGTATAATATCGTATAAAATGTTTTCTCATTCACACATAAATGCTGAACTAAACTGGAAGGAATGTTGAAATATGTTTGCTCGTGAGGAGGGAATGAAAAATGAGGAAAGAAAGATTGAATTAGATGAATGCAAGAAATTATTCTTATACCTCTAAATTAATATAAACCATTACATTAATTTTAATAAGTTAATGGTTATTAATGAATCAGCATAGTGCTAATTGTTGCCTATCAGCACCTAATCCTACCCCCAATATACAAATATCAAAATACTTCTAACTTCTACAAAAATATCTTTTTATTTTGTACTTAAGAAAATAAAAATGTGAAAATTATTTGATATATTTCTAGTAATTGATAAAAATATTATTTTTTTAAATCTGTTAAAAAATAAAAATAAAAATAAAAAGCAAATGTGTATTTTTCATTGGTAGGGGAGAGCTACTATTTTTAGTATTATTATTATTGTTATTATATAAATTTAGATAAATATGAATTATAATATATGAAAATACCTAAAATTAGGTCTTGATAGGCAACCATCGGCATGTGATGATTCATTAATAGTCATTAAATTATAAAAATTAATTTAATAGTTTATATTAATTTGGAGGTATAAGAATAATTTCTATCATTCCTTTAATTAATATAACAGACTTTTCTTTCTTTCTTTCTTTCTTTCCTTCGTCCTCCTTCCCTGTTCGCGCGCAAATATATTTCAACAATATTACGTTCAGTTCAATTTAGCATTTATGTGTAATAAGAAAATATTTCATATTATATTATGCAGTATGAAATTTGATAAGTTTAAATACAGGACTCCATATTTTCTAAGTTGTATGACAGTATTTTAAATTTTAATAAACAATATATTGTTTGATATTTTTTAGCGTCTAATATATCGAAATTATTATGCAACATGTTCATGAGTTCTATAAGTTAATAGTATCTGAGCCGAACAATTACAATACATTCTTAGTTAAATTTAATGAATTGCTTCACAATATAATTACATGCTCAAATATGTATGAAGAAACATCGATGGATCAAAATAACAGTTATGTCTCTTATATATATTTTTTACTGAATTATATTTGATATCAAATTAACCAATTGTTCATGTTATAGGAGAAGTACATAACACAGTCACTACAAACAATTCATTTTTGAAGTCGGGGGATAATCCAAAAGGAAAAATTAAAAGAAATGTGTCAATCAACAACTTTGAAAAGGAAAAGAAGCATAAAATAATTAATAAAATAAATAAACAACATGATACAAGGAATGCAACTGATTTTTTGTCAATTCATCCATAATTTAGCATATTATTATGTTATGGTTAGTATATTGTTCTATTGAAGATAGCATATTAAACTCTTATAATAAACATTTACACATATCGAACAAAATATTTCCTGGATTACCTACAAACATATTGCTATATTGTTTATAGCGTATTACTAAAATCTCAAACAACATGAGTGTTGTTATCTAGAACTCAACAAGCGTGTTAGAGTATTATGATCAACATATTATTATATGATAACTCCAAATAATAGCATAGTCTTCGCTTAACAAAACTGTATATTACTTGAATTTTAATGTAAAAGTATCACAATATCTGATTTATGGCATACTTTATTGAATTATTTTGCTTGGTATGATCCAGAGAACGTCTGTTGAGATTATTAACGTTTTTGGCCTATTTAAGCGATGTTTATGGTCCAGAAAAGCTAAATGTCGAAAGTCAAGCGATGGCGTTTTTGCTCGGAAAGCGATGTTTTTTCTGCTCGAGCCAGTGCCAATGACCAAACATCCACCACAGCGAAGCGAGAGTGAACCACTCCAGAAATTCATTAGGTGTTCAGCTCTCAGCAGTCTAGCCATTCTGATACCAGCCAGCGACAAAAGCATCGTTTGAGCTGCGCTGATGCCATCCAACCATTTAGGCAAGCGAGGAACGTCTGCGCCCGTACATTTTGAAGCGAGCAAAGCGGCATCCAGGGAGTTATGGCCAGTGCAACTGTTCTAACAGAATAACTGCCACCAACTGCTTAACTGCTCAGCGATTTTTGCCATTTCTCAACTGCCCGCAACTGCTGTCGTCTTCTCTAAGCTATAAATAGGGCCAAATTTCTTTTGTAAATTATATACATATTAGAGTATACATTGTGAATACTACAGGTGCTCATACTTTTTGTCTTCCTGCTTTACGAGAGCTCCAATCCTGTAAGGGAGTTCTTCAGTAGGAATGGCCAGAGGGGTCGAGATGTTGTCCCCCTCTGGCCGCTCACTTTATTGTTATGTAGTTTAAGTTTACAATTTTTTCTACTGCTTTCGTAGTGTTTTCTTTATGTAAATCTTTACAGTTTTCTTTAGTAAGTAATGCAATATCAAGGTTTCTTTATAATTGTTTCTTTTCCCTTTCATATTTTTATTAAATTAATTTGGAATTATGTATCGCTGAGAAAGAACAGAGAAGAATCGATTTTCTGAGCCTAGTTTCGCGTCATATTCATTAAAAAATTCTGGGTAGTTCAATGTAGTTAAGTACATGGGAGCCTTGTCGACCTGCTTAGCTACTGTTCTGAATTTGATTTTGATTTTGATTAAATAGAGATAACAAAAGGGTAAAGCCACCAATGGGATAGAAATTTGAATAATTAAAGGGGCATAGGCGCTTGTCTATCGAGTCACATAAATGTCTAGTGACAACCTTAAGGTAAATTATCCGCGATTCAAGTTCTGTGTAAATCTGCTTATATGATTACATTCACATCTTCTGTCGTCTACGTGTGTGTATGTATAAATCTTGCTTATTCACTAACGTCATTCGCTCATTTCATCCATGAAATTCTAGTCAATAAGAAACGGACAGATCACACACAACACTATCTAGTCACCCCCTACCACTCCCTTAGTCCGCTCACTTTCGCTCATCTACCGCTCTCGGTGCCTCCACCGCTCACCATCCCCGCTTTCCTTCACCCAGCCGCTCACTTTTACTCGCTTTCTTTAATTATGCCTTGGTGAAATTTTGTTCTTCGGAACACGCCCAAGCGAGCCACTTTACACCTTTCCCGATGCATATCACTAGTTCAACTTCTTGATTAAATTTTACGATTTAAAATCTCTGTGTTCGACCTGAAAACTCACCATTAAAATAGTGTAAACAATTGTGATAAGCGATTCAGGGTTTACAACTTTATATCTTCATCTATATCTTACCATTCATAATATTGCACATTTCACTCTATTTCCATAATTAATTCTCTGTATTTAAATAAAAAATTGAGTTTATCATTATACTAAGGTTAGCACATTATCTGCATTTAAACATACTACAAATATAATTTTACACAATTCAATTCATACTTCTCTGATTAAATACCACTCACAGTGAATTGCTACAAAAGGACACCATAAACGTATTTTCCACAAAATTTATCAAAACAACAAATAATAGTATCTAAACTGCACATAAAATTCAATCCATCTATTAACTCCAACGATCCATTCAATCCATTCATATTCAAGCTATCAAATTCAACAATTTATTCATTCATCACAATCTATTTCTTCTTTTCTCTCGTCTTCACTCTCGTCCTCACTCTCGTCCGCCGACATATTTCCTTGTGTTCATTCTAATATGTACTTTCTTCAATTGAGCATCAACATTTACATTTTTTTCACATAAAATATTTGCACTCAAGTTTCGTTTTCTCTCTCACATATTTAATGCTTTGATTTTCCTTATGCAACAAGATTTGAACAAAAAACTTATTTTGTATTCTTTAAAAAATTAAGCCTTAAACTGACATTTTCAATTTTAACCAACTTCTTCACACTTTTTTGTGCAAAATTATTTTCAATCTCAACATGAATTATATACTACATGTAACAAAAAACATATTATTACTTAATTTCTACTATAAACATTTTAGATTCTATGAGTTAGCATCTACAAATCAATCAATAAGCATTTTCAATTGAAGTAATATTCACAGCCATGCATGAGGACAAAGAGAATTTGGGTATTGATACACCCTCCTTCTTACTTTGTCGGTTCCAGTCAAAAACTGGGAAGATGATCAGTGATGAAGCGTGACGGTCGCCAGAAAGAATGAAAGAGAGGGAGGAGTGACTGTAATTGGCGCCAGAGGAAAAGGGAGAGAGAGCAGAAGAAATGAGGGAAATACATCTTTTGTCGGCAGTATGACTGGAGGGCTGCAACAGTCGGCGGCTGTAGGGCTACGGCATTGGAAGAGAATTTTGTTATGGTTTGAAGAAGGGGAATGAATGGGAATGAGAGAAATTAATCCTAAATTAATTTGAAAACTTACATACCTTCTAAAAATTAAATTAAAAAGACTATCATACCCTTATTTAATCTACACCATAAAATTTAATTAAACAAAATTAAAGGGCCAATCACTGGATCCACCTTCATATTAAAAATATACTTCTTTCGTCCCAACTTAAAATATATTTTTTACAATTTCGTCATTCTCACATAAAAGTATTTTTTTTCTTCAGTAAAAGTAATCATACATTAATACCAAAATATCCTTAATTTTTATTTAAATTACAAATATACAATTACACATACAATTCTTTTTACATAAAGTTAAAAAGTAAAAATGTCAAACCTCTTACACACTTTCACCAACTACTAATATTATTTTTTTTTTTTAATTTACTACAAAACTTCAAAAGACCCTTTCAGATGAGACGGAAAGACTAATTTATATAATAAAATAATAATAGATGTTGATAATAATAATAATAATAATAATATAATAAGTTTATAATAATATATAGTACTCTCTCTGTTCTGCATGAAGGTGTATATTTAGTACGAAGTTTAAGAAATTCTAGTATTTTAATTAAGTATGTCAATTGGACCTGTTCCGGACCGGATCCAATCTGTATCCGGTATAGTTTTTCTGGATCCCGAATGTCATATGGATACCGAGTCCTTATCCAGATCCGAATCCGTTTTATATGGTACCGGATCTAGTATTTCTAGTTTCGATTCGGATCCAGTTGTTTATATATATACTATTATTTATTAATATACTTATATAATTATATGCTCCTTATACAATGTTAGATAGCTTAAATTATTTTTTCGGTATTATAATGATATTGTTAATTAGATATTCTTTTATATTTAAATTGAAAATATAGTTAACGTTGATTTTTTGTAAATATTGATAGATTTTATACATTGATTCGACCTTGAATTCAAACCTAATTTATTGAATATTAGACCTGGATCCGGATCCGAATTGGATCGGAACCTATGGGACCGGATCTGGTCACCATTTTTTAAGTTCCGACGGATCCGATTTTGGATCCGAGAACTGTAATGAGTGGTCGGATCCGGGTCTAGAATTTCAAGATCCAGACCGGATCCGACCTGTTGACAGGCCTAATTTTAATTGTAGCGGATAATTAAAAGTATTGTAGAAACAATTTTGTGTTTGCTTTTGGTGTAAAAATAATAATGTGGTAGTAAAGTAAAAATATTCATAAAAAAAAATTGTGTTAATAATTACTAAAGAATTAATGTACATGTTAAAGCGGAATGAACATAAATAGAAAGATATATACGTTAATGGGGGATGAAAGGACTATAATATAACAATACATACGAAACAAAATCAAACAATCCGCAAAGGAAGAAAACAAAGGAGAAATAAAGAATGGTAGATTATTGCGTATCCACTTGTATTTTAGTAAAAATGCATAAGACACCTAGTATTTTATTTTATAATAAAATTTCTTTGTGTTAACTTAAAATATGCACAAAATATTCTATTCGTTCATGCATGATGTTTGTTTGTAAATACGCACTTAATTACGCATTTTTCTTATACAAATAATAAGGTAAAACATCGTGAATAATATTTTCTAATAAATAAAAACTTTACTAACCATTTATTTAACAATTTTTAACAGAAACTATTACTTAATTTTTATAAAAATTAATAAAATTAAGAATTGAGCAATTATTTATTTATCTATTATATTCAAATAAGTCTATTTAATGTATTTTACATTTTTATTAATAAAATAAAGAATTGAGCAATTAGGTGCTTATTTATAATCAAACATCAACTATGGACGAAAATTGTATTTTGTGCATATTTTAATTAAATATAAATAGATTTTACGCAATAAATAATATACAATGTATTTTGTACATTTAAACTAAAACACATAAGGGTATCATACAATTTACGGGTAAAAACATGAGATAAAGAATAAAGGGAGAGGAAAAAATAGTTGTTCATTCCGAGAATTCATTTTAGAAGTAAATTTAATAACAGATTTAAATACAATTTAGAATATTTATTTTAAAAATTCTGGTTTTATAGAAATTCTTCAAAAAAATATAAATGAATATTTAACTATTAAATTGGTACAATTTTTGAATTATTATATCAGTTAAAATATGGAAAATTTCACCTTAATTAAAATATAAGTTATTTTGGGTTTTATATTTGCTTGTTTATTGATGATTTTAAATATTTTTATTTGAAATCTACTGGTCAAAATGATATAAGGTATAAAACTTATTGATGATTTTAAATATTTTTATTTGAAAATCTACTTGTCAAAATGATATAAGGTATAAAATTTATAATCACAATAAAATATTCTATTTTATGAAAAGATTTGAAAACTGATATATTAGTTTAAGATTTTGCCCTTTAACAAACTAATTGCTCATTAGAATAATCAAAATAGTTAATCTAATTAGTTAACAATTTATATTTTTCTAGATTATAACTCGAACTTGGTTCATTTAAAAAACCATGATAATATAATTATTAATTTAATTGGGCTCATCTAAAATTACCACAGCGGATAAATTAATTATATAAGAAAGTCATATATGCATAATTAAAATAATTATTGTGCTTCCAATATGAATAGGGTAGTTTAACAATTGGTTATTCGTTGTTTGATTCTTGAATCTTATGTCTTTTACATATAGTATGATTGTTATATATAGATTTCTTAGATTCTATTGTTATTTGTGGTGTATGGTAGTGTGCGACAAGTACACTATGATACGTAAGTATATTGATGTACCGTACATTTTATACTAGCAGTAGTTAGTTGGACAATCGATACAACCGATTGGTCTATATCGCAAGTTCCTTCGGAGATTATATTTGTTTATTTATAATCCTATCTAATTATGATTGTGCAGATTTTTGTCAACTTATTAGAATAGCTCCTAATAGAAGTTATGGGTTTCATTTGGGTAATTTCTTGAATGAACGAATTTCACTACTATGTATGTGATAGGTCTATTGGAGAGGTTTATCTTCGCTATCACGATCTCTAGAGATGTAGTTCTTTGGTGAATAGTAATATGTATCGGCTATCCAAATTACTAACTTGATGAACTTCTACTATTATTATTATTATCTGATTGGTTATGCCCTAGCTTAATGTTATACTTGAATACATATCTTGTTGTATCAGACTTTCTATCTTGTTCATCAAGAAATATTTTTATTTATTGATTTGGCTAGGACATGCATTGAGTCCATTGTGCGTATCTTATGCTGATGGTGATATTGTATGCGACACAATGGATGTGTGAATTATTCGGTGCTTATGTATGATGATATGATGGGGTTTTTTAAAAAAATAGCCTAAGTCAAATAGTATTTTGAAAATCTAGTTTTGAAAGAAGGTTTGGGAACTCCTATATTTATAAACTATAGAAGTTTTCAAAACTCATAGATGTAAAATGGTAAAAGTTTTAAAAATACCTAAAACATTAGAACTAGTAGTTTTTAGAACTTTTATTTTCTCTCTCAACTACACTTTTGTCTGGAAATGTAATTACTATAGGAAAATTACAGGATTTCTCAAAACTACTATAATTGGTGACGTAGGAGTTTTGAAAAAAAAAAAAATCATGAAATGTAGTTATAAAAACCGTTATATTTTTTATTATAAGAGTTTTGAGAACTCTGTACTTTTAATTTTGTTGTATTCCAAACTTTCTTTATGTTGAGTTCGTTTCTGAAGCAAAATTTTTGCTTAAGAGGTCCAAATTTTTAGGTATTATTTTTTTGACTAAACTATTTTATACTTTTTATACAATATTTTATTATATTGTTTGTAAACAATATTTTGTTTTGCATTGTATTTATTATTTGATTACAAATTTACTTTTAGATGATATTTATTTTGGCATTGTTTTTAATAAATTAGTTCTTTAATGATTGTCTATTTGTTTGTAATTTTATAACATGATAGGTATTTTTTGGTATTATTTGTAAGATTTATATTGATATATTATTTATATGTAAAATGTATTTATGTGTATTTCTTATCTTAATATTTTTATATATGGCTTATTTTCATAATATATTAATTTTATTTTTATTAGTATTTATTTAATATATAATTTTTACAGAAATAGATAACGAGTAGTGGCCAGAGTAATATTGATATTCTGCTATATTGGAATGGTAACATTATACGAAAGTTGGATACAATGGAATATGATTGTGATACAAAGCGTATGACAGTTGTTCGGCGAGATAGTACATTTGAAGATCTAGAAAGTTTGAATTATAATTTGACTGGAAAAGTCGGATGCAATATTCTCTAATTTTGAAAATGCCATATAGTTGGACGAATGGACAAGATAATCAGATAATAAGACTTATTACTATGAATGGCTTCAATCTACAACACTTTTTAAATTCAGAAAATAGTTATCAATGTTTGAAGTTGTTTGTTGAATTTCAACTGAATGAAACAAATGCGGTGGCAGAGACAGCATATGGGAATCCCAACACAAGGCTTGAGCAAACAAACGATGATATACACATACTAGATTGCAGATTGTCAAGGAGTTCAAAATATCATAAAACACTGTCGACATTCCAAATTAAACATATCTACGTTAAAAATATATAATTTTCACTTAATATATATATAAATAAATAATGCTTATATCGAAATCCATATTTTATTATATTAAATCAAATATAAGCCCTTGAACATAAATATAATATCCTAAAAAAGTTTAAAGTAATAATAATTATATTAACTCAAGGTACTACTATTAGCAAAATGGTATAAACATAGCAATAAGAATATGCAATATTACAAAAATTAGAAAAAATATATATACCAAAAAAAATTTAAATATGATAAATAAAAATTTTGAAAATTACATAATTATACAATAAGAAATAATAAAAAAAATAAAAAAATAAGATGATACCTTGTGAAAAAGATGCTAACAAATAATCCGGATTGAAGCAATTTTCTAAATATTTTAATAATCCGATAGAAAGTTGGAGATATAAAGAGAGGTGCTGGTTTTAGAGAAAAGAGAAGTGAGATTCAAATTAAGTTACGACATTCATACGAAAACGATCAATCCAAAACACAAAAAATTAAAACAATAATTTTATTAATTTATACACTAATCTCTCCACCCACCAAACCCAACAAATGTATTCTCCAAACCAACAAACGAACAAAATAAAACGAAGGGACAAAAAAATTTGAAAATCAATTACCAAGCCGTAGAGGAGCGTCACCAACGGCAGCAGCAGTAGAGAATCGGAGAAAGAAAACGCGATGGAAAAAAGAGATTTAGAGCTTAGAATGATATTTATTTTTATTTTTAATAAAAAAATTTATAATAGTTTTTAAAACTACTATATTAAATAATTTAAATGTTTTAAAACCTTCTAAATTTAAAATGCTAAGAGTTCTTAAAACTACTATAATATATTAATACAGTGGTTTTGAAAATTCATTTGAGACTATTTTTTTAAAAATGCCAATATGATGCTACTACATTGATATCCGGAGATATTTCTCGCAACACAAGTTATTAATGGTACATTTATTTGCTGCAAGTGTTAAAAAATAGAATATTTTAATAAAGAAATAATAATTATTCATAAATATGAAATATTATCTTTTTGTTATGAATTGACAAATTTGCCCTTAAGTGTATGGTAGAGATTAAAAGTAATAAATGAATGAAGGGTAAAAATGTAAAATTTGTGTTTAAAAGTGAAATAGAATAATAGTTGTTGGACGTTCCAAATAGGAAAGTAGGATATTAGTTTATGGACGGAGGGAGTATTATATATACATGAAGTCAAATCTCTCTTGTTGCACGGTGTTTTATTGGCCTTTCGTACCGTTAATCGGGATAAATATAACATAACGATAAAAAGATATTTATAATACATAAATGTCAAATTTATTCATGTGAATAATTTAGATCATATTTACTTGTATAATTTTATTTTATTTACTCAGCAATTTTTGCTAATGTTGAATTTACTCTTGTAGGTCTATACATCATGGAATTTTTTTCAGACAGAGCACATAATTATTTATCTATTATTATTTTGTTAATAATTATCTAATTAATTTAAACACAAGTTAACATACTAACATGTGTTTCACTCTGACAGTACTTTCAAAAATATATATATATATTTGTTTTATGTGCTTAATTATATTATATTATATCAATCTTAACATCAAATTAGATGGTTCGACTCGATTATAAACGACCCCTCAATTTGATGTGATGATAATATTTTGATTTGTGTTGATCAGAATGTTATAATATCACACTTAATATATATTTTTACTGGATAAATTGATTTTTTAGTCTCGTAACTAACTTCTTTATTATTTAGTTCTGTAACTGGAGTTTGTCGAAAATTAGTTCCGTAAGTAAAATATTTTCGCAATTTAGTCATCTGGCGCTGGAAATGCCTACACCCACATGGCTCGTCGGAGGATATGTGTTTGCTAGGTCAGCGACACCTAGCGGACACATTAATTTTTAATTTTTTTGAAATTTTTTAAATTTTAAATTTTGTTTTGAAATTGTTTAATTTTTACAAAAAAAAGACAATAAATTAATTAATTTAAAAAAAAATTAAAAAACCATGTGTTCATCACGTGTTGTTGACCTGACGAACTATCATTCGGCAAACCACGCAGGTGCCGTGTAGGCATTTCCGGCGTCGGAAGACTAAAAGTGCAAAAATTTTCACTTACGGGACTAATTTGCGACAGAATAGTCTAGTTAAGGGACCAAAAAATTAGTTTACACATATTTATTTTAATAACTAAGGGTGTGTGAGTTTGGATTTTGAATTGACATTTGAAT